>NC_069508.1:181709583-181902814 GCF_027579735.1 Bombina bombina | reverse complement strand
AAGAACATTTTTGAATTTCATGTCTCTAACCCCTTAAGGACAAGACCGGTTTTCAATTTCCTTCCCTTATATGAAAATGAGTGTATACTGTTCCTTTAACTGCATGTAATAGACACTACTATAAAGAATAAGATGCACTGATATAAATATAGCTGCAAGCAGCGATAGAGGTGGCCATGCACATCGACATTGCAATGACATACAAGCAGCTAAGTCACAATATAAAGCTTTATAGAAGTTTTTACAATTCTAACATTAGCAGTTGCAAAGATAACACGTTTTCGAAATTTTAGCGTTTTTCAAGATGGCTGCCCCACCATATGACCAATACTTTCATCACGATCCGATGTAACTCTAGGTGACAATATATGGTTATACAGCAAATTTCACAGCTTTAACATAAGCGGTTGGAAAGAAAACACGTTTTCGAAATTTTCGCGTAAACCAATATGGCTGCCACAGCTTGTGACCAATTCCTTCAACATGAACAACTGTGACTCTAGGTCACAATATAAGGTTATACAGCAAGCTTCACATTTCTAACATAAGCAGTTGCAGAGAAAATAGATTTTCAAAATATTTGCATAAAACAAAATGGCTGCCAGATCATATGATATACAGCCTCCATATTATGCACAATAATTGTCACCATAGATGTCAATAAACATGGCAAAAATAAAGCATTTTTGTTAAAATGGTTTTTATTTTATTATTAGTTTAATAATATCGTTAAGCGTTTTTGAACAATTCAAAATGGCTGCCAAACCACATGACATAACTTCTCTTGAACAAATCTGAATGTTAGTCATAAGATAACTCTATAAACAAAATTTCAAGTCTGTCCCAAAAGCGGTTTCGGAGAAGAAGATTTCTCTTGTTAGGTGTATCCAGTCCACGGATCATCCATTACTTGTGGGATATTCTCCTTCCCAACAGGAAGTTGCAAGAGGATCACCCACAGCAGAGCTGCTATATAGCTCCTCCCCTAACTGCCATACCCAGTCATTCTCTTGCAAGCTCTCAACATAGCTGGAGGTAGTTAGAGGAAAGTGATAAAATATAGTTAGTTTTTTCTTCAATCAAAAGTATTGTTTTTAAATGGTACCGGAGTGTACTATTTTATCTCAGGCAGCATTTAGAAGAAGAATCTGCCTGCGTTTTTCTATGATCTTAGCAGAAGTAACTAAGATCCACTGCCGTTCTCACATATGTCTGAGGAGTGAGGTAACTTCAGAGGGAGAATGGCGTGCAGGGTATCCTGCAATAAGGTATGTGCAGTTAAGTTTTTCTAGGGATGGAATTTGCTAGAAAATGCTGCTAATACCGGATTAATGTAAGTTAAAGCCTAAATACAGTGATTTAATAGCGACTAGTATCAGGCTTGCTATCAGAGGTATATACTCTGATTAATGTGAAATATAAAACGTTTGCTGGCATGTTTAATCGTTTTTATATATGCTTTGGTGATAAAACTTATTGGGGCCTAGTTTTTTCCACATGGCTGGCTTTATTTTTGCCTAGAAACCGTTTCCTAAGGCTTTCCACTGTTATAGTATAAAAGTTACAGTTGGTGCAGTTAAAATTACAAACTGTGACATTCAGCTTCCTTCAGCAGTCCCCTGCATGCTATAGGACATCTCTGAAGGGCTCAAAATGCTTCAAAAGTAGGAGCTGTGGCAGTTGTTATGACTGTTTAAAAAACATATTTTTCGTTTTGTTAATCTTTTTTTTGTATTAATGGTTAATGATCCATTTGCAAGCTGGTGCAATGCTCTGCTAACTTGTTACATACACTGTAAAAATTTCGTTAGTTTAACTGCCTTTTTTCACTGTTATTTCAAATTTTGGCAAAATTTGTTTCTCTTAAAGGCACAGTAACGTTTTTTTTTTTTATATTGCTTGTTAACTTGATTTAAAGTGTTTTCCAAGCTTGTCTCATTGCTAGTCTGTATAAACATGTCTGACATAGAGGAAACTCCTTGTTCATTATGTTTAAAAGCCAAGGTGGAACCCCATAGGAGTATTGTATTGATTTCACTTTAAACAATAAAGATCAGCTGTTATCTTTAAAAGAATTATCACCAGAGGATTCTGACGAGGGGGAAGTTATGCCGACTAACTCTCCCCACGTGTCGGACCCTTTGACTCCCGCTCAAGGGACTCGCGCTAAAATGGCGCCAAGTACATCAAAGACGCCCATAGCGATTACTTTGCAGGACATGGCGGCAATCATGGATAATACCCTGTCAGCGGTATTAGCCAGACTGCCTGAATTCAGAGGAAAGCGCGATAGCTCTGCGGTTAGACGTAATACAGAGCGCGCAGATGTTTTAAGGCCCATGCCTGATACTGCGTCACAATATGCAGAAGCTGAGGAAGAGCTTCATTCTGTGGGTGACGTCTCTGACTCGGGGAAACCTGATTCAGATATGTCTACTTTTAAATTTAAGCTTGAGAACCTCCGGGTGTTGCTTGGAGAGGTTTTAGCTGCTCTGAATGACTGTGACACAATTGCAGTGCTAGAGAAATTGTGTAGACTGGATAAATACTACGCGGTGCCGGTGTGTACTGATGTTTTTCCAATACCTAAAAGGTTTACAGAAATTATTACTAAGGAGTGGGACAGACCCGGTGTACCGTTTTCCCCCCCCCCCCCCCTCCTATTTTTAGAAAAATGTTTCCAATAGACGCCACCACACGGGACTTATGGAAGACGGTCCCTAATGTGGAGGGAGCAGTTTCTACTTTAGCAAAGCGTACCACTATCCCTGTCGAGGACAGTTGTGCTTTTTCAGATCCAATGGATAAAAAATTAGGTTACCTTAAGAAAATGTTTATTCAACAAGGTTTTATCCTGCAGCCCCTTGCATGCATTGCTCCTGTCACTGCTGCGGCGTTCTGGTTTAAGTCTCTGGAAGAGGCCTTTCAGACAGCTACTCCATTGACTGAAATACTTGACAAGCTTAGAACACTTAAGCTAGCTAATTCTTTTGTTTCTGATGCCATTGTTCATTTGACTAAACTAACGGCTAAGAATTCTGGATTCGCCATCCAGGCGCGTAGGGCGCTATGGCTTAAATCTTGGTCAGCTCACATGACTTCAAAGTCTAAATTACTTAACATTCCCTTCAAGGGGCAGACCCTATTCGGGCCTGGTTTGAAGGAAATTATTGCTGACATTACTGGAGGTAAGGGTCATACCCTTCCTCAGGACAGGGCCAAATCAAGGGCCAAACAGTCTAATTTTCGTGCCTTTCGAAACTTCAAGGCAGATGCAGCATCAACTTCCTCTGCTACAAAACAAGAGGGAACTTTTGCGCAATCCAAGCCGGCCTGGAAATTAACCAGGCCTGGAGCAAAGGCAAGCAGGCCAGAAAGCCTGCTGCTGCCTCTAAGACAGCATGAAGGAACGGCCCCCTATCCGGCAACGGATCTAGTAGGGGGCAGACTTTCTCTCTTCGCCCAGGCGTGGGCAAGAGATGTTCAGGATCCCTGGGCGTTTGAGATCATATCTCAGGGATATCTTCTGGACTTCAAAGCTTCTCCTCCACAAGGGAGATTTCACCTTTCGAGAATATCTGCAAACCAGATAAAGAAAGAGGCATTCTTACGCTGTGTGCAAGACCTCCTAATAATGGGAGTGATCCATCCAGTTCCACAGATGGAACAAGGACAGGGATTTTATTCAAATCTGTTTGTGGTTCCCAAAAAAGAGGGAACCTTCAGACCAATTTTGGATCTAAAGATCTTAAACAAATTCCTCAGAGTTCCATCGTCCAAAATGGAAACTATTCGGACAATCCTACCTATGATCCAGGAGGGTCAGTACATGACCACAGTGGATTTAAAGGATGCTTACCTTCACATACCGATTCACAAAGATCATCATCGGTTCCTAAGGTTTGCCTTTCTAGACCGGCATTACCAGTTTGTGGCTCTTCCCTTCGGGTTAGCTACAGCCCCAAGAATTTTTACAAAGGTTCTGGGGTCTCTTCTGGTAGTCGCAAGACCACGGGGCATAGCAGTGGCCCCTTATCTAGACGACATCCTGATACAGGCGTCAAACTTCCAAATTGCCAAATCTCATACGGACATTATGTTGGCATTTCTGAGGTCGCATGGGTGGAAAGTGAACGAGGGAAAGAGTTCTCTATCACCCCTCACAAGGGTTTCCTTCCTAGGAACTCTGATAGATTCTGTAGAAATTAAAATTTACCTGACTGAGTCCAGGTTATCAAAGCTTCTAAATTCCTGCCATGTTCTTCACTACATTCCGCTCCCTTCGGTGGCTCAGTGCATGGAAGTGATCGGCTTAATGGTAGCGGCGATGGACATAGTGCCATTTGCGTGCCTACATCTCAGACCACTGCAATTATGCATGCTCAGTCAGTGGAATGGGGATTACACAGATTTGTCCCCTCTGCTAAATCTGGATCAAGAGACCAGAGATTCTCTTCTCTGGTGGCTATCTCGGGTCCATCTGTCCAAAGGTATGACCTTTCGCAGGCCAGATTGGACAATTGTAACAGATGCCAGCCTTCTAGGTTGGGGTGCAGTCTGTAATTCCCTGAAGGCTCAGGGATCGTGGACTCAGGAGGAGAAACTCCTCCCAATAAATATTCTGGAGTTAAGAGCAATATTCATTGCTCTTCTAGCTTGGCCTCAGTTAGCAACCCTGAGGTTCATCAGATTTCAGTCGGACAACATCACGACTGTGGCTTACATCAACCATCAAGGGGGGACCAGGAGTTCCCTAGCGATGTTAGAAGTCTCCAAGATAATTTACTGGGCAGAGACTCACTCTTGCCATCTATCAGCGATCCATATCTCAGGTGTAGAGAACTGGGAGGCGGATTTTCGAAGTCGTCAGACTTTTCATCCGGGGGAGTGGGAACTCCATCCGGAGGTGTTTGCTCAATTGGTTCATTGTTGGGGCACACCAGAATTGGATCTCATGGCGTCTCGCCAGAACACCAAGCTTCCTTGTTACGGATCCAGGTCCAGGGACCCAGAAGCGACGCTGATAGATGCTCTAGCAGCACCGTGGTTCTTCAACCTGGCTTATGTGTTTCCACCGTTTCCTCTGCTCCCTCGACTGATTGCCAAAATCAAACAGGAGAGAGCATTGGTGATCTTGATCGCGCCTGCGTGGCCACGCAGGACCTGGTATGCAGACCTGGTGGACATGTCATCCTTTCCACCTCTGCCTCTGAGACAAGACCACCTACTACAAGGTCCTTTCAATCATCCAAATCTAATTTCTCTGAGACTGACTGCCTGGAGATTGAACGCTTGATTTTATCAAGGCGTGGCTTCTCCGAGTCATTGATACCTTAATACAGTCAGTCATTGATACCTTAATACAGGCACGAAAGCCTGTAACCAGGAAAATCTACCATAAGATATGGCGCAAATATCTTCATTAGTGTGAATCCAAGAATTACTCATGGAGTAAGGTTAGGATTCCTAGGATATTGTCCTTTCTCCAAAAGGGTTTGGATAAAGGATTATCAGCTAGTTATTTAAAGGGACAGATTTCTGCTCTGTCTATCCTTTTGCACAAGCGTCTGGCAGAGGTTCCAGACGTCCAGGCATTTTGTCAGGCTTTGGTTAGAATTAAGCCTGTGTTTAAACCTGTTGCTCCTCCATGGAGCTTAAACTTGGTTCTTAAGGTTCTTCAAGGAGTTCCGTTTGAACCCCTTCATTTCATTGATATCAAACTTTTATCTTGGAAAGTTCTGTTTTTGATGGCTATTTCCTCGGCTCGTAGAGTCTCTGAGTTATCGGCTTTACAATGTGATTCTCCTTATCTGATTTTCCATACAGATAAAGTAGTTCTGCGTACAAAACCTGGGTTTTTACCTAAGGTAGTTTCCAACAAGAATATCAATCAAGAGATTGTTGTTCCATCATTGTGTCCTAATCCTTCTTCAAAGAAGGAACGTCTTTTACATAATTTGGACGTAGTCCGTGCTTTAAAGTTTTACTTACAAGCGACTAAAGATTTTCGTCAAAAATCTTCCCTGTTTGTGGTTTACTCTGGACAGAGGAGAGGTCAAAAGGCTTCAGCAACCTCTTTCTTTTTGGCTTCGGATCGTAATACGCTTAGCCTATGAGACTGCTGGACAGCAGCCCCCTGAAAGGATTACAGCTCATTCTACTAGAGCTGTGGCTTCCACCTGGGCCTTTAAAAATGAGGCTTCTGTTGAACAGATTTGCAAAGCGGCGACTTGGTCTTCGCTTCATACCTTTTCAAAATTTTACAAATTTGATACTTTTGCTTCTTCGGAGGCTATTTTTGGGAGAAAGGTTCTACAGGCAGTGGTCCCTTCCGTTTAAGTACCTGCCTTGTCCCTCCCTTCATCCGTGTACTTTAGCTTTGGTATTGGTATCCCACAAGTAATGGATGATCAGTGGACTGGATACACCTAACAAGAGAGAACATAATTTATGCTTACCTGATAAATTTATTTCTCTTGTGGTGTATCCAGTCCACGGCCCGCCCTGTCCTTTTAAGGCAGGTCTAAATTTTAATCTACAGTCACCACTGCACCCTATGGTTTCTCCTTTCTCTGCTAGTTTCGGTCGAATGACTGGATATGGCAGTTAGGGGAGGAGCTATATAGCAGCTCTGCTGTGGGTGATCCTCTTGCAACTTCCTGTTGGGAAGGAGAATATCCCACAAGTAATGGATGATCCGTGGACTGGATACACCACAAGAGAAATAAATTTATCAGGTAAGCATAAATAGTTTTTTTTAGTTTTTAAAAATGGCGCGTACGAAACAAAATGGCCGCCAAGCTATGCAATGTATGGCTTTCAAATTGCACATACTTATGCTCACTATAGACCTCTACAATGTGCATAAGTTTCATGAAAATTTGCAAATGTTTTATTTCACGAAGGCGACTGCGCAATGCAAATTATTACTGTAATATTGTCTTTAAGGGTTATGACTGTGTAATCATGTCTATTACACTGTAATATTGTAAAACTAATGTATAAAGTGCAAAATTTACGCAATTAAATGGCGATAAAAAGGTTAATGTCTCACAGCAGCCATGTTGATTATGGAAAAATCGCAATTTTAACAAACTTGGTAGAGGACCTTGCAATGACCATATGTGCAAAATTGCGCTTTATTGCACTAAGCGGTTTAAGAGAAGATGTTTAAAGATTTTTCGCAAAATCCAAGATGGCTGCTACATTATGTGACTAATGCAATTCTGTTGAGCAATGGCAAATCTAGGTCGTAGCAGCACTGAGCACAGCAAGTTTCAAAACTGTAACATAAGCAGTTCCATGGCTAAAGATTATTAAGCAGTTCTCGAAATTAGTCGCAAAAAACAATATGGCTGCGTAACCTTATGACCTATGAGTTCAATATTGCATGAGATGTAGCAGAGCAATAGGCTGTATCAGCATACCTGATTTCAAGAGCTTTGCTTTAGCAGTTCAAGAGTTATAGGCAATAGAATAAGTTTGGCGGAATAATAATAATAAAAATAATAATAATAATAATAATAATCCTGACAATAACAATAGGTTGTCCTGCAACTTCGTTGCATGGCCACCTAAAAATCCAGTATAAAACTGTTTAAAAACTTACTTAGAAGCTCTCAGTTTAGCTCTGTTGAAAAGGCAGCCGGAAAGCCCACTGCAATTGGGAAATTAGACCCTCCCCCTTCTTTTGCATATTAAAAGACCCTTTACACAAACGGGAGCAAGCTGGAGTAGATAGCTGACGGTATTCTTATAAAACTTTGGGGGTTGGTTAGGAGTCTGAAAATCAGAGCAGTGTTATTTTAAAAATAAGCAAAACTAACTTAAAGGGCCATTAAACCCAAAAAATTATTTAACGATTCAGATAAAGAATACAATTTTAAACATTCCAATTTACTTCTATTATCTAATTTGGTGCAAACTTTAGATATCCTTTGTTAAAAAAATAGCAATGCACATTGGTGAGCCAATCACATGAGGCATCTATGTGCAGCCACCAATCAGAAGCTACTGAGCCTATCTAGATATGCTTTTTAGGAAAGAATATCAAGAGAATAAAGCAAATTATATAATTGAAGTAAATTAGAAAGTTGTTTAAAATGGTATCCTCTATCTGAATAATGAGAGAAAAAATTTGGGTTTAATGTCCCTTTAAGGACCAAGGCCATTTTTCAATTTATTTCCCTTAAGGACCAGGGCTATTTTTACATTTCTGCAGTGTTTGTGTTTAGCTGTAATTTTCCTCTTACTCATTTACTGTACCCACATATATTATATACCGTTTTTCTCGCCATTAAATTGACTTTCTAAAGATACCATCATTTTCATCATATCTTATATTTTATTATAAAATATATATCAAATATGATGAAAAAAATTAAAAAAATACACTTTTTCTAACCTCCAAAATCTTACACATCTACAGCCACCAAAAAAATACCCATGCTAAATAGTTTCTAAATTATGTCCTGAGTTTAGAAATACCCAATGTTTACGTGTTCTTTGCTTTTTTTGCAAGTCATAGGGCAGTAAGTACAAGTAGCACTTTGCTATTTCCAAACCATTTTTTTCCACACAAAAATTAGCCATAGTTACATTGGAACACTGATGTCTGTCAGGAATCCCTGAATAACCCTTCACATGTATATATTGTTTTTTAGTAGACAACCCAATGTAGTGATCTAGGCCCATTTTGGTATATTTCATGCCACCATTTTACCACCAAATGCGATCAACTAAAAAAAAATCATTCACTTTTTCACAAATTTTGTCACAAATTTTAGGTTTCTCACTGAAATTATTTACAAACAGCTTGTGCACTTATGGCACAAATGGTTGTAAGTGCTTCTCCGGGATCCCCTTTGTTGAGAAATAGCAGACATATATAGCTTTGGCGTTGCTTTTTGGTAATTAGAAGGCCGCTAAATGCCGCTGTGTACCACACGTGTATTATGCAGTGAAGGGGTTAATTAGGGAGCTTGTAGGGTTAATTTTAGCTTAAGTGTAGTGTAGTAGACAACCCAAAGTTTTGATCTAGGCCCATTTTGGTATATTTCATGCCACCATTTCACCGCCAAATGCGATCAAATTTAAAAAAAAAAGTTAACTTTTCAAACTTTGTTTCTCACTGAAATTATTTACAAACAGCTTGTGCAATTATGGCACAAATGGTTGTAAATGCTTCTCTGGGATCCCATTTGTTAAGAAATAGCAGACATATATGGGTCGCTGATCCTTAAGGGCATAATGATCAACGTCGTACAGGGTACGACGTTGGTAGTTAAAGGGTTAATGCCCGTCCCTCACTCCTCAGACTCAAGTTGAAACGGCACGCACATTCAGTCAGGTGAAGACTCGAGCAACCACAAGCACTGACTGCATTAGGTGCATTGTGGTCACGTAATGACCATATAAGGGCACAATAGGAATTTAGGATTGAAAAAAAAAAACCAATGCCATCCAGATCAGAATAGTCTATTCCCCTCCTTTAAGAATAACTTATTCTTCACTTCTCATAATTCTTGATCAGATATCATTACTAGGCGAACTAATCTACTGGGGAAAAATGTGTACATAATAAATTCAGAAATAGTGAGAAAGTTAGTAGCAAATAAACCATAATGATGACAATGGTTAAATACAAAATATAAACCATAATGGAACCTTGATGATAATGTTCAAGTATATGCCTAGAATTATGGGTGAGTATGCTGTATCTAAGGAATTGGCTTTAAATATAGCATATGTGCAATGGAACTATGAAGACAAGTTATCAGCTATATCAACAGATGTCGATTAACCCTAGGCAGGTACCGGTAAACCTGATAATATGCAATGTATGTGTTCTGGTTAATATGTGAAAAATTTCCTTTAATGGTGTACAATCCACGTATATTACACAAAATCTAGTAGGAAATAAACCTTATGAGAAATAATAGGGGAGTGAGCTATGGCTAACAGGATTACTTCAATTTGTCTCTCCAAGAATGTAGGATGTTTACCGTACATTTAGATTAAACTTTCAATTGAGGTTAAGAACTACGTAATATTTACAATGACATACTAGAACAGCTAATCGTATGAGGCTAATTGGTACTGAATGAAACAGACCCCAATGCCTTGGCCGTCAACAAAGGGGTCGTGTATGAATTAGTGAGTAGCATATCATATTCTAACTGCCTCTGTTTAAGAATAGAGGAATTCTAGATGTCATATAAAAATAATGGGGCGAACCTCCTCTTAAGCAAAAGGGTCAGGCTGAGACATAGGAGAGCAAGAAGATATTCTTATAGGGTTCAGGTAACAAGATTTATAAACTTTTTTTTTTTATATTTTTTTATTGAGGTTTAGAGAATTTACAACCAGAAATAAAGATTGTCCGTTTACAATTCTGAGGTGAGGTTAATATGCATAAATATGATGGAAAGGAGAGAAACAATGTGATACAGATATTGTAGCAAATAAGCATAATTGTCTAGACTATTATAAAGTTACATCTGTAGGAGAAAATAAATTTAATGGGATAATACTTCATTTTCTATGAAAGTAACAATTAGGGATACCCATGAAACTACACTTTGCATTCCAAATGTTTAAATAGTAATACTATAACCTGTATAAGGGATATATGTAATGAAAAGAGAAAAAAACAAAAACAAAGGCAGCATTCCAACCAATACATACAGTAAGACATTAACTAGGACAATCGTAATATTACCTTTTTTTTTTCTTTTCTTTTTTTTTCTTTTTTTTGTTCAATTGAAATAGTATTGTATCCAGTGGTAATTAGAAATAATAGGCTGATATGATGTGGAGAACAGTAGCTTAATTGATATCATCAGATATTAGTTATAAGATAACAAACCAGCGGGCAAGAGCCGCTCTAAAGAATATTAAATTGGCAAAGTGTGACTGAGCTTAGTTGGGTGTTGATCAAGGAAGAGCTACATATAGGAACATAATCTGGAGGGTATAAGGATAATGTGGAGCAACCTGGCTTATTGTGGTGTAGGGAGAAGAGATACTAAAAATTGAATACATTTCTCACCCGTAAGTCACCTATTAAAGTAGAGTGAGCAATAGGGGTATACTAAAATAGAGATGAGTACATACTTTGGGTTATATGTTATAAAGATATGATGCATGTGGGGCCATTAACGAGGGCTATGTGTCAATAGGGGTGAAATAGATTGTTATGCATGTTGTATAATCAATTTTAAATGATATAACAGGGGTAGAAAGCTGTAAATGTTCCCCAAGTGGGCTGTGTATAACTCAAGTTAAAATTGATGGGATTAACATGTGGCCTAGGTTGATCTTGCTATATACATGAGATGACCCCATAGTTCGGCAGGATGTGCTTTAAGTAGATGCATCTACAGAGATTTCTGGGTATAGTGACAAATATGTCAATTTGTGCTCACAGTAGCCTATCTTAAACATAAGGTCCGCTCTATAGCTTGGATAGTAAAAATAAGAGGAAAATAAGCAGAGGATACAGGATACAAAATCGCTGACTATAGTTAAACATGCAATCTGGTATGGGGAGAGTTTACATGCGGTTGCGTCGCCTGGGGACAACAAAGGTGAGACTCTCCCGTCTGCCAGGGAAGATGACCAGGGGATAAGCAGGTTCACATAGAGCAGCCCACATACATCTGAGATATATCAAGAGTGGGAAAAGGGATTATAAACATGAATAGACCCATAGAAACACATGCATTCAAGAATACTTAAACGATATTACCAACATTATATAGGTGACTTCTGGCCGGATAAAACATTTAACAGTAGAGGATAATACATATAATGTAGCATACAACATCTGCTGAACATAATGCAGGCTAAGGTTTTCAGTGAAGTGTGACCAAACTAACAGTGAACGACTTCCTCCTATTACATGGGGAATCAGGCCTGTGGCCATCATGAGTGTCATACAAATAGTAGGGAAAAGGTGCAAGGTCCAAAATATGTAAGTATCAGCCCTGAGTCTGATTCCGACAACCTACCGCCTGCTGGCTAGTCAGTTTTGGGGTAATTAGGTCCCAAATCACTGTCTGTGTTAGAGGGAGTTCATCCTATATTGGTAACGGTCCCACAAAAGGCAACCACGATGGTGGATAGAAGTGACCCCGTCTTCCACATATGGGGCTCGAAAAAAGCCAGGAGCCGGAGTGAGGTTGAACGCCATGACCAGTGAGGTGCTGTGTATAGCAGCACTGAGTCTTTAGTAATAACAGGAGATATAGTGGAGGTCACAGCTCTTACAGTGCACGTGGAGTCTACGATTCCATTTGTCATGGGTCTCTCTGGTAAGGTTGAAGTCTGTGCTTGCTGACCTCTGCCTGGATGATCGGCAGCCTCAATCCTGGTAGTAGTCACATCCCGGAGCTCTCCTGATGGGTATCTAACAGGCTGTAGATGTTCCTCAGATGCCACATCAGTTGTAGACAGGGGGAACTCCGGGGTCTCGTGGAGAGTCTCAGAGATCGGTTCCATAAGCTCTGTTGCAGGATCTGTAGTCTGAACTGTTGGCTGTAGAGTTGAGAATGGCGCAGATGTGGTGACCACCTGTTGGGCGATGTTTCCAGCATCATCCTCCGTGAGGTCATGTTTAATTGTGGCTGTGAGATCACGAAAACCTTTCTCTGCCTTAACATTAATTTCTTTCATGTAATTAGCAAGAGTCCATGAGCTAGTGACGTATGGGATATACATTCCTACCAGGAGGGGCAAAGTTTCCCAAACCTCAAAATGCCTACAAATACACCCCTCACCACACCCACAAATCAGTTTTACAAACTTTGCCTCCTATGGAGGTGGTGAAGTAAGTTTGTGCTAGATTCTACGTTGATATGCGCTCCGCAGCAGGTTGGAGCCCGGTTTTCCTCTCAGCGTGCAGTGAATGTCAGAGGGATGTGAAGGGAGTATTGCCTATTTGAATTCAATGATCTCCTTCTACGGGGTCTATTTCATAGGTTCTCTGTTATCGGTCATAGAGATTCATCTCTTACCTCCCTTTTTTAGATCAACGATATACTCTTATATTTACCATTACCTCTACTGATTCTCGTTTCAGTACTGGTTTGGCTTTCTACTACATGTAGATGAGTGTCCTGGGGTAAGGAAGTCTTATTTTTTGTGACACTCTAAAGCTATGGTTAGGCACTTTTTTATAAAGTTCTAAATATATGTATTCAAACATTTATTTGCCTTGACTCAGAATGTTCAACATTCCTTATTTCAGACAGTCAGTTTTATATTTGGGATAATGCATATGAATAAATCAATTTTTTTCTTACCTTTAAAATTTGACTTTTTTCCCTGTGGGCTGTTAGGCTCGCAGGGGCTGAAAATGCTTCATTTTATTGCGTCATTATTGGCGCGGACTTTTTTGGCGCAAATTTTTTTTTTCCTTTTTCCGGCGTCATACGTGTCGCCGGAAGTTGCGTAATTTTTTGACTTTTTTTGCGCCAAAAGTGTCGGCGTTCCGGATGTGGTGTCATTTTTGGCCAAAAGCATTTAGGCGCCAAATAATGTGGGCGTCTTTTTTGGCGCTAAAAAATATGGGCGTCACTATTGTCTCCACATTATTTAAGTCTCATTATTTATTGCTTCTGGTTGCTAGAAGCTTGTTCACTGGCATTTTTTCCCATTCCTGAAACTGTCATTTAAGGAATTTGATCAATTTTGCTTTATATGTTGTTTTTTCTATTACATATTGCAAGATGTCTCATGTTGACACTGAGTCAGAAGATACTTCTGGAAAATCGCTGCCTGGTGCTGGATCTACCAAAGTTAAGTGTATCTGCTGTAAACTTGTGGTATCTGTTCCTCCAGCTGTTTGTACTGAATGTCATGACAAACTTGTTAATGCAGATAATATTTCCTTTAGTAATGTTACATTACCTGTTGCTGTTCTGTCAACATCTAATACTCAGTGTTCCTGATAACATAAGAGATTTTGTTTCTAAATCCATTAAGAAGGCTATGTCTGTTATTCCTCCTAGTAAACGTAAAAAGTCTTTTAAAACTTCTCATTTTTCAGATGAATTTTTAAATGAACATCATCATTCTGATTCTGATAATGGTTCTTCTGGTTCAGAGGATTCTGTCTCAGAGGTTGATGCTGATAAATCTTCATATTTAAAATGGAATTTATTCGTTCTTTACTTAAAGAAGTCTTAATTGCATTAGAAATAGAGGAATCTGGTCCTCTTGATACTAAATCTAAACGTTTAAATAAGGTTTTTAAATCTCCTGTAGTTATTCCAGAAGTTTTTCCTGTCCCTGATGCTATTTCTGAAGTAATTTCCAGGGAATGGAATAATTTGGGTAATTCATTTACTCCTCCTAAACGTTTTAAGCAATTATATCCTGTGCCATCTGACAGATTAGAATTTTGGGACAAAATCCCTAAGGTTGATGGGGCTGTCTCTACTCTTGCTAAGCGTACTACTATTCCTACGGCAGATAGTACTTCCTTTAAGGATCCTTATAGAAAAAAAGATAGGAAAATTGAATCCTTTCTAAGAAAAGCTTACTTGTGTTCAGGTAATCTTCTTAGACCTGCTATATCTTTAGCGGATGTTGCTGCAGCTTCAACTTTTTGGTTAGAAGTTTTAGCGCAACAAGTAACAGATCATAATTCTCATAGCATTATTAATCTTCTTCAACATGCTAATAATTTTATTTGTGATGTCATCTTTGATATCATTAGAGTTGATGTCAGGTATATGTCTCTAGCTATTTTAGCTAGAAGAGCTTTATGGCTTAAAACTTGGAATGCTGATAAGTCTACTTTGCTTTCCCTTTCTTTCCAGGGTAATAAATTATTTGGTTCTCAGTTGGATTCTATTATCTCAACTGTTACTGGAGGGAAAGGAACTTTTTTACCACAGGATAAAAAATCTAAAGGTAAATTTAGGTCTAATAATCGTTTTCGTTCCTTTCGTCATAATAAGGAACAAAAGCCTGATCCTTCATCCACAGGAGTGGTATCAGTTTGGAAACCATCTCCAGTCTGGAATAAATCCAAGCCTTTTAGAAAACCAAAGCCAGCTCCCAAGTCCACATGAAGGTGTGGCCCTCATTCCAGCTCAGCTGGTAGGGGGCAGATTACGTTTTTTCAAAGAAATTTGGATCAATTCCATTCACAATCTTTGGATTCAGAACATTGTTTCAGAAGGGTACAGAATTGGCTTCAAGATAAGGCCTCCTGCAAAGAGATTTTTTAAGGCTCGAGCATTTCTGAAATGTGTTTCAGATCTAGAGTTGGCTGGAGTAATTATGCCAGTTCCAGTTCTGGAACAGGGGCTGGGGTTTTATTCAAATCTCTTCATTGTACCAAAGAAGAATTCCTTCAGACCAGTTCTGGATCTAAAAATATTGAATCGTTATGTAAGGATACCAACATTCATAATGGTAACTATAAGGACTATTCTGCCTTTTGTTCAGCAAGGGCATTATATGTCCACAATAGATTTACAGGATGCATATCTGCATATTCAGATTCATCCAGATCACTATCAGTTTCTGAGATTCTCTTTCCTAGACCAGCATTACCAGTTTGTGGCTCTACCGTTTGGCCTAGCAACAGCTCCAAGAATTTTTACAAAGGTTCTCGGTGCCCTTCTGTCTGTAATCAGAGAACAGGGTATTGTGGTATTTCCTTATTTGGACGATATCTTGGTACTTGCTCAGTCTTCACATTTAGCAGAATCTCATACGAATCGACTTGTGTTGTTTCTTCAAGATCATGGTTGGAGGATCAATTTACCAAAAAGTTTGTTGATTCCTCAGACAAAGGTAACCTTTTCTCCAACATAGGTGTGTCCGGTCCACGGCGTCATCCTTACTTGTGGGATATTCTCTTCCCCAACAGGAAATGGCAAAGAGCCCAGCAAAGCTGGTCACATGATCCCTCCCAGGCTCCGCCTTCCCCAGTCATTCTCTTTGCCGTTGTACAGGCAACATCTCCACGGAGATGGCTTAGAGTTTTTTGGTGTTTAAATGTAGTTTTTATTCTTCAATCAAGAGTTTGTTATTTTAAAATAGTGCTGGTATGTACTATTTACTCTGAAACAGAAAAGAGATGAAGATTTCTGTTTGTAAGAGGAAAATGATTTTAGCAACCGTTACTAAAATCGATGGCTGTTTCCACACAGGACTGTTGAGAGGAATTAACTTCAGTTGGGGGAAACAGTGAGCAGACTTTTGCTGCTTGAGGTATGACACATTTCTAACAAGACTTGGTAATGCTGGAAGCTGTCATTTTCCCTATGGGATCCGGTAAGCCATTTTTATTAAATAAGAATAAAGGGCTTCACAAGGGCTTAAAGACTGGTAGACATTTTTCTGGGCTAAAACGATTGATTTATAAGCATTTTTAATAGTTTATAGCTTTGAGGAGTTATTTTATTCTTGGGAATTATGTTAAATTACCGGCAGGCACTGTATTGGACACCTTTTTCACTGGGGGCCTTCTCTAATCATAGGCAGAGCCTCATTTTCGCGCCTCTATTGCGCAGTTGTTTTTGGGAAGCAAGGCATGCAGATGCATGTGTGAGGAGCTCAGATACATAGAAAAAGCTTACTGAAGGCGTCATTTGGTATCGTATTCCCCTCTGGGCTTGGTTGGGTCTCAGCAAAGCAGATACCAGGGACTGTAAAGGGGTTAAATATAAAAACGGCTCCGGTTCCGTTATTTTAAGAGTTAAAGCTTTCAAATTTGGTGTGCAATACTTTTAAGGCTTTAAGACACTGTGGTGAAATTTTGGTGAATTTTGAACAATTCCTTCATACTTTTTCACATTTTCAGTAATAAAGTGTGTTCAGTTTAAAATTTAAAGTGACAGTAACGGTTTTATTTTAAAACGTTTTTTGTACTTTGTTATCAAGTTTTTGCCTGTTTAACATGTCTGAACTATCAGATAGACTATGTTCTGTGTGTGAGGAAGCCAAGGTTCCTTCTCATTTAAATAGATGTGATGTATGTGACACAAAATTTAGAGAAAATGATGCCCAAGATGATTCCTCAAGTGAGGGGAGTAAGCATGGTACTGCATCATCGCCTCCTTCGTCTACGCCAGTCTTGCCCACACAGGAGGCCCCTAGTACATCTAGTGCGCCAATACTCCTTACTATGCAACAATTAACGGCTGTAATGGATAATTCTATCAAAAACATTTTAGCCAAAATGCCCACTTATCAGCGAAAGCGCGACTGCTCTGTTTTAGAAAATACCGAAGAGCATGAGGACGCTGATGATAATGGTTCTGAAATGCCCCTACACCAGTCTGAGGGGGCCAGGGAGGTTTTGTCTGAGGGAGAAATTTCAGATTCAGGGAAAATTTCTCAACAAGCTGAACCTGATGTGATTACATTCAAATTTAAATTGGAACATCTCCGCGCTCTGCTTAAGGAGGTGTTATCTACTCTGGATGATTGTGACAATTTGGTCATTCCAGAGAAATTATGTAAGATGGACAAGTTCCTAGAGGTCCCGGGGCCCCCCGAAGCTTTTCCTATACCCAAGCGGGTGGCGGACATTGTAAACAAAGAATGGGAAAGGCCCGGCATACCTTTTGTCCCTCCCCCTATATTTAAGAAATTGTTTCCTATGGTCGACCCCAGAAAGGACTTATGGCAGACAGTCCCCAAGGTCGAGGGGGCGGTTTCTACTCTAAACAAACGCACTACTATCCCTATAGAAGATAGTTGTGCTTTCAAAGATCCTATGGATAAAAAATTTGAAGGTTTGCTTAAAAAGATGTTTGTTCAGCAAGGTTACCTTCTACAACCAATTTCATGCATTGTTCCTGTCACTACAGCAGCGTGTTTCTGGTTCGATGAACTAGAAAAGTCGCTCAATAAAGATTCTTCTTATGAGGAGATTATGGATAGAATTCATGCTCTTAAATTGGCTAATTCTTTTACTTTAGACGCCACTTTGCAATTGGCTAGATTAGCGGCGAAAAATTCGGGGTTTGCTATTGTGGCGCGCAGAGCGCTTTGGCTAAAATCTTGGTCAGCGGATGCGTCCTCCAAGAACAAATTGCTTAACATACCTTTCAAGGGGAAAACACTGTTTGGCCCTGACTTGAAAGAGATTATTTCAGATATCACTGGGGGTAAGGGCCACGCCCTTCCTCAGGATAGGTCTTTCAAGGCTAAAAATAAACCAAATTTTCGTCCCTTTCGCAGAAACGGACCAGCCCCAAGTTCTACATCCTCTAAGCAAGAGGGTAATACTTCTCAAACCAAGCCAGCCTGGAGGCCAATGCAAGGCTGGAACAAAGCTAAGCAGGCCAAGAAACCTGCCACTGCTACCAAGACAGCATGAGATGTTGGCCCCCGATCCGGGACCGGATCTGGTGGGGGGCAGACTTTCTCTCTTCGCTCAGGCTTGGGCAAGAGATGTTCTGGATCCTTGGGCGCTAGAAATAGTCTCCCAAGGTTATCTTCTGGAATTCAAGGAGCTACCCCCAAGGGGGAGGTTCCACAGGTCTCAATTGTCTTCAGACCACATAAAAAGACAGGCATTCTTACATTGTGTAGAAGACCTGTTAAAAATGGGAGTGATTCATCCTGTTCCATTAGGAGAACAAGGGATGGGATTCTACTCCAATCTGTTCATAGTTCCCAAAAAAGAGGGAACATTCAGACCAATCTTAGATCTCAAGATCCTAAACAAATTTCTCAAGGTTCCATCGTTCAAAATGGAAACCATTCGGACAATTCTTCCTACCATCCAGGAAGGTCAATTCATGACCACGGTGGATTTAAAGGATGCGTATCTACATATTCCTATCCACAAGGAACATCATCGGTTCCTAAGGTTCGCCTTTCTGGACAAGCATTTCCAGTTTGTGGCACTTCCATTCGGATTAGCCACTGCTCCAAGAATTTTCACAAAGGTACTAGGGTCCCTTCTAGCGGTGCTAAGACCAAGGGGCATTGCAGTAGTACCTTACTTGGACGACATACTGATTCAAGCGTCGTCTCTACCTCAAGCAAAGGCTCATATGGACATTGTCCTGGCCTTTCTCAGATCTCACGGGTGGAAAGTGAACGTAGAAAAAAGTTCTCTATCTCCGTCAACAAGAGTTCCCTTCTTGGGAACAATAATAGACTCCTTAGAAATGAGGATTTTTCTGACAGAAGCCAGAAAATCAAAACTTCTAAGCGCTTGTCAAGTACTTCATTCTGTTTTCTTCCTTCCATAGCGCAGTGCATGGAAGTAATAGGTTTGATGGTCGCGGCAATGGACATAGTTCCTTTTGCGCGAATTCATCTAAGACCATTACAACTGTGCATGCTCAGTCAGTGGAATGGGGATTATACAGACTTGTCTCCGACGATACAAGTAGATCAGAGGACCAGAGATTCACTCCGTTGGTGGCTGACCCTGGACAACCTGTCACAAGGGATGAGCTTCCGCAGACCAGAGTGGGTCATTGTCACGACCGACGCCAGTCTGGTGGGCTGGGGCGCGGTCTGGGAACCCCTGAAAGCTCAGGGTCTTTGGTCTCGGGAAGAATCTCTTCTCCCGATAAATATTCTGGAACTAAGAGCGATATTCAATGCTCTCAAGGCTTGGCCTCAGCTAGCAAAGGCCAAATTCATACGGTTTCAATCAGACAACATGACTGTTGCGTATATCAACCATCAGGGGGGAACAAGGAGTTCCCTGGCGATGGAAGAAGTGACCAAAATAATTCAATGGGCGGAGACTCACTCCTGCCACTTGTCTGCAATCCACATCCCAGGAGTGGAAAATTGGGAAGCGGATTTTCTGAGTCGTCAGACATTTCATCCGGGGGAGTGGGAACTCCATCCAGAAATCTTTGCCCATATAATTCAATTGTGGGGCATTCCAGACATGGATCTGATGGCGTCTCGTCAGAACTTCAAGGTTCCTTGCTACGGGTCCAGATCCAGGGATCCCAAGGCGACTCTAGTGGATGCACTAGTAGCACCTTGGAGCTTCAACCTAGCTTATGTGTTCCCACCGTTTCCTCTCATTCCCAGGCTGGTAGCCAGGATCAAACAGGAGAGGGTATCGGTGATCTTGATAGCTCCTGCGTGGCCACGCAGGACTTGGTATGCAGATCTGGTGAATATGTCATCGGCTCCACCATGGAAGCTACCTTTGAGACAGGACCTTCTTGTTCAAGGTCCGTTCGAACATCCGAATATGGCCTCACTCCAACTGACTGCTTGGAGATTGAACGCTTGATTTTATCAAAGCGAGGGTTCTCAGATTCTGTCATTGATACTCTTGTTCAGGCCAGAAAGCCTGTAACTAGAAAGATCTACCATAAAATATGGAAAAAATATATCTGTTGGTGTGAATCTAAAGGATTCCCATGGAACAAGATAAAAATTCCTAAGATTCTATCCTTTCTTCAAGAAGGTTTGGAGAAAGGATTATCTGCAAGTTCTTTGAAGGGACAGATTTCTGCTTTATCTGTTTTACTTCACAAAAAGCTGGCGGCTGTGCCAGATGTTCAAGCTTTTGTTCAGGCTCTGGTTAGAATCAAGCCTGTTTACAAACCTTTGACTCCTCCTTGGAGTCTTAATTTAGTTCTTTCAGTTCTTCAGGGGGTTCCGTTTGAACCCCTACATTCCGTTGATATCAAGTTATTATCTTGGAAAGTTTTGTTTTTGGTTGCAATTTCTTCTGCTAGAAGAGTTTCAGAGTTATCTGCTCTGCAATGTTCTCCTCCTTATCTGGTGTTCCATGCAGATAAGGTGGTTTTGCGTACTAAACCTGGTTTTCTTCCGAAAGTTGTTTCTAACAAAAATATTAACCAGGAGATAGTCGTGCCTTCTTTGTGTCCGAATCCAGTTTCAAAGAAGGAACGTTTGTTGCACAATTTGGATGTAGTTCGTGCTCTAAAATTCTATTTAGAGGCTACAAAGGATTTCAGACAAACATCTTCCTTGTTTGTTGTTTATTCTGGTAAAAGGAGAGGTCAAAAAGCAACTTCTACCTCTCTCTCTTTTTGGCTTAAAAGCATCATCAGATTGGCTTATGAGACTGCCGGACGGCAGCCTCCTGAAAGAATCACAGCTCATTCCACTAGGGCCGTGGCTTCCACATGGGCCTTCAAGAACGAGGCTTCTGTTGATCAGATATGTAAGGCAGCGACTTGGTCTTCACTGCACACTTTTGCTTCTTCTGAGGCTATTTTTGGGAGAAAGGTTTTGCAAGCCGTGGTGCCTTCCATCTAGGTGACCTGATTTGCTCCCTCCCATCATCCGTGTCCTAAAGCTTTGGTATTGGTTCCCACAAGTAAGGATGACGCCGTGGACCGGACACACCTATGTTGGAGAAAACAGAATTTATGTTTACCTGATAAATTACTTTCTCCAACGGTGTGTCCGGCCCACGGCCCGCCCTGGTTTTTTAATCAGGTCTGATGATTTATTTTCTCTAACTACAGTCACCACGGTATCATATGATTTCTCCTATGCAAATATTCCTCCTTTACGTCGGTCGAATGACTGGGGAAGGCGGAGCCTGGGAGGGATCATGTGACCAGCTTTGCTGGGCTCTTTGCCATTTCCTGTTGGGGAAGAGAATATCCCACAAGTAAGGATGACGCCGTGGACCGGACACACCGTTGGAGAAAGTAATTTATCAGGTAAACATAAATTCTGTTTTTAGGTTTCCAGATAGATTCAGTGTCCATGACTCTGTCTTTGACAGACAAGAGACGTCTGAAATTGATATCAGCTTGTCGAAACCTTCAGTCACAATCATTCCCTTCGGTAGCTTTATGCATGGAAATTCTAGGTCTCATGACTGCTGCATCGGATGCGATCCCCTTTGCTCGTTTTCACATGCGACCTCTTCAGCTCTGTATGCTGAACCAGTGGTGCAGGGATTACACAAAGATATCTCAATTAATATCTTTAAAACCGATTGTACGACACTCTCTGACGTGGTGGACAGATCACCATCGTTTAGTTCAGGGGGCTTCTTTTGTTCTTCCGACCTGGACTGTAATTTCAACAGATGCAAGTCTGACAGGTTGGGGAGCTGTTTGGGGGTCTCTGACAGCACAAGGGGTTTGAGAATCTCAGGCGGTGAGATTACCCATCAATATTTTGGAACTCCGTGCAATTTTCAGAGCTCTTCAGTCTTGGCCTCTTCTAAAGAGAGAATCGTTCATTTGTTTTCAGACAGACAATGTCACAAACGTGGCATACATCAATCATCAAGGAGGGACTCACAGTCCTCTGGCCATGAAAGAAGTATCTCGAATTCTGGTATGGGCGGAATCCAGCTCCTGTCTAGTTTCTGCGGTTCACATCCCAGGTATAGACAATTGGGAAGCGGATTATCTCAGTCGCCAAACGTTACATCCGGGCGAATGGTCTCTTCACCCAGAGGTATTTCTTCAGATTGTTCAAATGTGGGGACTTCCAGAAATAGATCTGATGGCCTCTCATCTAAACAAGAAACTTCCCAGGTATCTGTCCAGATCCAGGGATCCTCAAGCGGAAGCAGTGGATGCATTGTCACTTCCTTGGAAGTATCATCCTGCCTATATCTTTCCGCCTCTAGTTCTTCTTCCAAGAGTAATCTCCAAGATTCTGAAGGAATGCTTGTTTGTCCTGCTGGTAGCTCCAGCATGGCCTCACAGCTTTTGGTATGCGGATCTTGTCTGGATGGCCTCTTGCCAACCGTGGACTCTTCCGTTAAGACCAGACCTTCTGTCGCAAGGTCCTTTTTTCCATCCGGATCTCAAATCCTTAAATTTAAAGGTATGGAGATTGAACGCTTGATTCTTAGTCAAAGAGGTTTCTCTGACTCTGTGATTAATACTATGTTACAGGCTCGTAAATCCGTATCTAGGGAGATATATTATAGAGTCTGGAAGACTTATATTTCTTGGTGTCTTTTTCATCATTTTTCCTGGCATTCTTTTAGAATTCCGAGAATTTTACAGTTTCTTCAGGATGGTTATGATAAAGGTTTGTCTGCAAGTTCCTTGAAAGGACAAATCTCTGCTCTTTCTGTTCTTTTTCACAGAAAGATTGCTAATCTTCCTGATATTCATTGTTTTGTACAAGCTTTGGCTCGTATAAAACCTGTCATTAAGTCAATTTCTCCTCCTTGGAGTTTGAATTTGGTTCTGGGGGCTCTTCAAGCTCCTCCGTTTGAACCTATGCATTCATTGGACATTTAAATTACTTTCTTGGAAAGTTTTGTTCCTTTTGGCCATCTCTTCTGCCAGAAGAGTTTCTGAATTATCTGCTCTTTCTTGTGAGTCTCCTTTTCTGATTTTTCATCAGGATAAGGCGGTGTTGCGAACTTCTTTTGAATTTTTACCTACGGTTGTGAATTCTAACAACATTAGTAGAGAAATTGTGGTTCCTTCATTATGTCCTAATCCTAAGAATTCTAAGGAGAAATCATTGCATTCTTTGGATGTAGTTAGAGCTTTGAAATATTATGTTGAAGCTACTAAGAATTTCCAAAAGACTTCTAGTCTATTTGTTATCTTTTCCGGTTCTATGAAAGGTCAGAAGGCCTCTGCCATTTCTTTGGCATCTTGGTTGAAATCTTTAATTCATCATGCTTATGTCGAGTCGGGTAAAACTCCGCCTCAAAAGATTACAGCTCATTCTGCTAGGTCAGTTTCTACTTCCTGGGCGTTTAGGAATGAAGCTTCGGTTGATCAGATTTGCAAAGCAGCAACTTGGTCTTCTTTACATACTTTTACTAAATTCTACCATTTTGATGTGTTTTCTTCTTCTGAAGCAGTTTTTGGTAGAAAAGTACTTCAGGCAGCTGTTTCAGTTTGATTCTTCTGCTTATAATTTCAGTTTTTTTCATTATAAGATTTAAACTTTATTTTGGGTGTGGATTATTTTCAGCGGAATTGGCTGTCTTTATTTTATCCCTCCCTCTCTAGTGACTCTTGCGTGGAAGATCCACATCTTGGGTAGTCATTATCCCATACGTCACTAGCTCATGGACTCTTGCTAATTACATGAAAGAAAACATAATTTCTTCAACATAGGTGTGTCCGGTCCACGGCGTCATCCTTACTTGTGGGATATTCTCTTCCCCAACAGGAAATGGCAAAGAGCCCAGCAAAGCTGGTCACATGATCCCTCCTAGGCTCCGCCTTCCCCAGTCATTCTCTTTGCCGTTGTACAGGCAACATCTCCACGGAGATGGCTTAGAGTTTTTTAGTGTTTAACTGTAGTTTTTATTATTCAATCAAGAGTTTGTTATTTTAAAATAGTGCTGGTATGTACTATTTACTCTGAAACAGAAAAGAGATGAAGATTTCTGTTTGTAAGAGGAAAATGATTTTAGCAACCGTTACTAAAATCGATGGCTGTTCCACACAGGACTGTTGAGAGGAATTAACTTCAGTTGGGGGAACAGTGAGCAGACTTTTGCTGCTTGAGGTATGACACATTCTAACAAGACGATGTAATGCTGGAAGCTGTCATTTTCCCTATGGGATCCGGTAAGCCATTTTATTACAGACAGTAAATAAGGGCTTCACAAGGGCTTTTTAAGACTGTAGACATTTTCTGGGCTAAATCGATTTATATATAAACATATTTTATACTCCATAGCCTTGAGGAATTATTTTAATCTTGGGAATTTTGTAAAATAACCGGCAGGCACTGTATTGGACACCTTATTCTCTAGGGGCTTTCCCTAATCATAGGCAGAGTCTCATTTTCGCGCCTGTATTGCGCACTTGTTTTTGAGAAGCATGACATGCAGATGCATGTGTGAGGAGCTCTGATACATAGAAAAGACTTTCTGAAGGCGTCATTTGGTATCGTATTCCCCTTTGGGCTTGGTTGGGTCTCAGCAAAGCAGATACCAGGGACTGTAAAGGGGTTAAATATAAAAACGGCTCCGGTTCCGTTATTTTAAGGGTTAAAGCTTCCAAATTTGGTGTGCAATACTTTTAAGGCTTTAAGACACTGTGGTGAAATTTTGGTGAATTTTGAACAATTCCTTCATACTTTTTCGCAATTGCAGTAATAAAGTGTGTTCAGTTTAAAATTTAAAGTGACAGTAACGGTTTTATTTTAAAACGTTTTTTGTACTTTGTTATCAAGTTTATGCCTGTTTAACATGTCTGAACTGCCAGATAGACTGTGTTTTGAATGTGGGGAAGCCAAGGTCCCTTCTCATTTAAATAGATGTGATTTATGTGACACAAAATTTAGAGAAAATGATGCCCAAGATGATTCCTCAAGTGAGGGGAGTAAGCATGGTACTGCATCATCCCCTCCTTCGTCTACACCAGTCTTGCCCACACAAGAGGCCCCTAGTACATCTAGCGCGCCAATACTCCTTACTATGCAACAATTAACGGCTGTAATGGATAATTCTATCAAAAACATTTTAGCCAAAATGCCCACTTATCAGCGAAAGCGCGACTGCTCTGTTTTAGAAAATACTGAAGAGCATGAGGACGCTGATGATATTGTTTCTGAAGGGCCCCTACACCAGTCTGAGGGGGCCAGGGAGGTTTTGTCTGAGGGAGAAATTTCAGATTCAGGGAAAATTTCTCAACAAGCTGAACCTGATGTGATTACATTTAAATTTAAGTTGGAACATCTCCGCGCTCTGCTTAAGGAGGTGTTATCCACTCTGGATGATTGTTAGAATTTGGTCATCCCAGAGAAACTATGTAAAATGGACAAGTTCCTAGAGGTCCCGGGGCCCCCCGAAGCTTTTCCTATACCCAAGCGGGTGGCGGACATTGTAAATAAAGAATGGGAAAGGCCCGGTATACCTTTCGTCCCTCCCCCCATATTTAAAAAATTGTTTCCTATGGTCGACCCCAGAAAGGACTTATGGCAGACAGTCCCCAAGGTCGAGGGGGCGGTTTCTACTCTAAACAAACGCACCACTATACCCATAGAAGATAGTTGTGCTTTCAAAGATCCTATGGATAAAAAATTAGGTTTGCTTAAAAAGATGTTTGTTCAGCAAGGTTACCTTCTACAACCAATTTCATGCATTGTCCCTGTCACTACAGCCGCGTGTTTCTGGTTCGATGAGCTAGAAAAGGCGATCACTAGTAATTCTCCTTCTTATGAGGAGATTATGGACAGAATCCGTGCTCTCAAATTGGCTAATTCTTTCACCCTAGACGCCACTTTGCAATTGGCTAGGTTAGCGGCGAAAAATTCTGGGTTTGCTATTGTGGCGCGCAGAGCGCTTTGGTTAAAATCTTGGTCAGCGGATGCGTCTTCCAAGAACAAATTGCTTAACATTCCTTTCAAGGGGAAAACGCTGTTTGGCCCTGACTTGAAAGAGATTATCTCTGATATCACTGGGGGCAAGGGCCACGCCCTTCCTCAGGATAGGTCTTTCAAGGCCAAAAATAAACCTAATTTTCGTCCCTTTCGTAGAAACGGACCAGCCCCAAGTGCTACGTCCTCTAAGCAAGAGGGTAATACTTCTCAAGCCAAGCCAGCCTGGAGACCAATGCAAGGCTGGAACAAGGGAAAGCAGGCCAAGAAACCTGCTACCAAGACAGCATGAGATGTTGGCCCCCGATCCGGGACCGGATCTGGTGGGGGGCAGACTCTCTCTCTTCGCTCAGGCTTGGGCAAGAGATGTTCTGGATCCTTGGGCGCTAGAAATAGTCTCCCAAGGTTATCTTCTGGAATTCAAAGGGCTTCCCCCAAGGGGGAGGTTCCACAGGTCTCAATTGTCTTCAGACCACATAAAAAAACAGGCATTCTTACATTGTGTAGAAGACCTGTTAAAAATGGGAGTGATTCATCCTGTTCCATTAGGAGAACAAGGGATGGGGTTCTACTCCAATCTGTTCGTAGTTCCCAAAAAAGAGGGAACGTTCAGACCAATCTTAGATCTCAAGATCCTAAACAAGTTTCTCAAGGTTCCATCGTTCAAAATGGAAACCATTCGAACAATTCTTCCTTCCATCCAGGAAGGTCAATTCATGACCACGGTGGATTTAAAGGATGCGTATCTACATATTCCTATCCACAGGGAACATCATCGGTTCCTAAGGTTCGCATTCCTGGACAAGCATTACCAGTTCGTGGCACTTCCGTTCGGATTAGCCACTGCTCCAAGGATTTTCACAAAGGTACTAGGGTCCCTTCTAGCGGTGCTAAGACCAAGGGGCATTGCAGTAGTACCTTACTTGGACGACATTCTGATTCAAGCGTCGTCCCTTCCTCTAGCAAAGGCTCACACGGACATTGTCCTGGCCTTTCTCAGATCTCACGGATGGAAAGTGAACGTAGAAAAGAGTTCTCTATCTCCGTCAACGAGGGTTCCCTTCTTGGGAACAATAATAGACTCCTTAGAAATGAGGATTTTTCTGACAGAGGCCAGAAAAACAAAACTTCTAAACTCTTGTCAAATACTACATTCCGTTCCTCTTCCTTCCATAGCGCAGTGCATGGAAGTAATAGGTTTGATGGTAGCGGCAATGGACATAGTTCCTTTTGCGCGCATTCATCTAAGACCATTACAACTGTGCATGCTCAGTCAGTGGAATGGGGACTATACAGACTTGTCTCCGACGATACAAGTAAATCAGAGGACCAGAGATTCACTCCGTTGGTGGCTGTCCCTGGACAATCTGTCACAGGGGATGAGCTTCCGCAGACCAGAGTGGGTCATTGTCACGACCGACGCCAGTCTGATGGGCTGGGGCGCGGTCTGGGGACCCCTGAAAGCTCAGGGTCTTTGGTCTCGGGAAGAATCTCTTCTACCGATAAATATTCTGGAACTGAGAGCGATACTCAATGCTCTCAAGGCTTGGCCTCAGCTAGCAAAGGCCAAGTTCATACGGTTTCAATCAGACAACATGACGACTGTTGCGTACATCAACCATCAGGGGGGAACAAGGAGTTCCCTGGCGATGGAAGAAGTGACCAAAATCATTCAATGGGCGGAGACTCACTCCTGCCACTTGTCTGCAATCCACATCCCAGGAGTGGAAAATTGGGAAGCGGATTTTCTGAGTCGTCAGACATTACATCCGGGGGAGTGGGAACTCCATCCGGAAATCTTTGCCCACATTACTCAACTGTGGGGCATTCCAGACATGGATCTGATGGCCTCTCGTCAGAACTTCAAGGTTCCTTGCTACGGGTCCAGATCCAGGGATCCCAAGGCGACTCTAGTAGATGCACTAGTAGCACCTTGGACCTTCAAACTAGCTTATGTATTCCCGCCGTTTCCTCTCATCCCCAGGCTGGTAGCCAGGATCAATCAGGAGAGGGCATCGGTGATCTTGATAGCTCCTGCGTGGCCACGCAGGACTTGGTATGCAGACCTGGTGAATATGTCATCGGCTCCACCATGGAAGCTACCTTTGAGACGAGACCTTCTTGTTCAGGGTCCGTTCGAACATCCGAATCTGGTTTCACTCCAACTGACTGCTTGGAGATTGAACGCTTGATCTTATCAAAGCGAGGGTTCTCAGATTCTGTTATTGATACTCTTGTTCAGGCCAGAAAGCCTGTAACTAGAAAAATTTACCACAAAATATGGAAAAAATATATCTGTTGGTGTGAATCTAAAGGATTCCCTTGGGACAAGGTAAAAATTCCTAAGATTCTATCCTTTCTTCAAGAAGGATTGGAGAAAGGATTATCTGCAAGTTCCTTGAAGGGACAGATTTCTGCCTTGTCTGTGTTACTTCACAAAAAGCTGGCAGCTGTGCCAGATGTTCAAGCCTTTGTTCAGGCTCTGGTTAGAATCAAGCCTGTTTACAAACCTTTGACTCCTCCTTGGAGTCTCAATTTAGTTCTTTCAGTTCTTCAGGGGGTTCCGTTTGAACCCTTGCATTCCGTTGATATTAAGTTATTATCTTGGGAAGTTTTGTTTTTGGTTGCAATTTCTTCTGCTAGAAGAGTTTCAGAATTATCTGCTCTGCAGTGTTCTCCTCCTTATCTGGTGTTCCATGCAGATAAGGTGGTTTTACGTACTAAACCTGGTTTTCTTCCGAAAGTTGTTTCTAACAAAAACATTAACCAGGAGATAGTCGTGCCTTCTTTGTGTCCGAATCCAGTTTCAAAGAAGGAACGTTTGTTGCACAATTTGGATGTTGTTCGCGCTCTAAAATTCTATTTAGATGCTACAAAGGATTTTAGACAAACATCTTCCTTGTTTGTTGTTTATTCTGGTAAAAGGAGAGGTCAAAAAGCAACTTCTACCTCTCTCTCTTTTTGGATTAAAAGCATCATCAGATTGGCTTATGAGACTGCCGGACGGCAGCCTCCTGAAAGAATCACAGCTCATTCCACTAGGGCTGTGGCTTCCACATGGGCCTTCAAGAACGAGGCTTCTGTTGATCAGATATGTAAGGCAGCGACTTGGTCTTCACTGCACACTTTTACCAAATTTTACAAGTTTGATACTTTTGCTTCTTCTGAGGCTATTTTTGGGAGAAAGGTTTTGCAAGCCGTGGTGCCTTCCATTTAGGTGACCTGATTTGCTCCCTCCCTTCATCCGTGTCCTAAAGCTTTGGTATTGGTTCCCACAAGTAAGGATGACGCCGTGGACCGGACACACCTATGTTGGAGAAAACAGAATTTATGTTTACCTGATAAATTACTTTCTCCAACGGTGTGTCCGGTCCACGGCCCGCCCTGGTTTTTTAATCAGGTCTGATAATTTATTTTCTTTAACTACAGTCACCACGGTATCATATGATTTCTCCTATGCAAATATTCCTCCTTTACGTCGGTCGAATGACTGGGGAAGGCGGAGCCTAGGAGGGATCATGTGACCAGCTTTGCTGGGCTCTTTGCCATTTCCTGTTGGGGAAGAGAATATCCCACAAGTAAGGATGACGCCGTGGACCGGACACACCGTTGGAGAAAGTAATTTATCAGGTAAACATAAATTCTGTTTTATGTAAGAACTTACCTGATAAATTAATTTCTTTCATATTAGCAAGAGTCCATGAGGCCCACCCTTTTTTTGTGGTGGTTATTATTTTTTTGTCTAAAGCACAATTATTCCAATTCCTTATTTTTTATGCTTTCGCACTTTTTTCTTATCACCCCACTTCTTGGCTATGCGTTAAACTGATTTGTGGGTGTGGTGAGGGGTGTATTTGTAGGCATTTTGAGGTTTGGGAAACTTTGCCCCTCCTGGTAGGAATGTATATCCCATACGTCACTAGCTCATGGACTCTTGCTAATATGAAAGAAATGAATTTATCAGGTAAGTTCTTACATAAATTATGTTTTTTGCCAGTAAAATAGAAATAGTTGCATAGTACTCCTCCATCCTCAATCAACAGTGAGATTTTCCTGTTTTACCCGGGGAGCCGAGGGGGAATGTGACAGGCGGTGTAATGAGGCCTCCTTCTGATAATAGATACAGTCCGATTTTCCGGTCTTTAGAATCTATAAACTGCTTACAACTGGCCCCAAACAATGTGTAGGCGGTTTATAAGATAAATATTTCTAACTTATTTGAAACAGTAAAAGGAGAGAAGCGCAGACACGATTCAAGTGTAGTGTCAAATTTATTGATAGCTGCACATGCTAAATGAATACTCACAAGAGAGATATATAAAACAAGCACATCGAGTCACAGAAAAACTGTTGTTCCTAAGGTGATTCCCAGCTGTAATTCAGTCAACACAGTGTGGATGCCGATACACGCCACAGTTCACAATGCTGTTCGTCTTTGTAAGTAGTCGGGACCCGGGAAAACGTGGAACAACACTGATACACACCCTCTGAAATCCTCACCGCAATGTGCGTAACACTAGAGGACCATACGGCAGCCTCACTGGGTCAAAAGTGCTACATATACAAAAGTTCGTTCTACGCGTTTCGTCCCTAGCAATGGGACTTTCTCAACAACTAAGGCACAATGAATACTGGATCTCCTTTAAAGGATGACGAGTGAACTACGCCCCCCTGCTAATCCAATAAATTTTAAGTTGTTTGTTGATAAACAACATATTAAGTCTGAATAAATATGATATTCAATTTATAAAATTTAAATAATCCCAAAAATTATTGTATATACAATAAAATAAATCCTTTAAACAGAGATCCCAGTAAAAAAATATATTTATAATAAAACATATAATAAAATACACAGCAATATAAAATAGAAAGTAAGAATAATTATACTAAGTAATAAATTAATACCACATACAACCCTTCAAAATCAATGTCCTATCCAACAATGGATATTTCATTATAAAAAACAAGTTGTTTTTTCCTCAAATCATACTAATACACATAATACACTTTAATACACATACAAAAAGAATAACTTAAATTATATTATTTAGATTAATAAAATTGAACATGATGGCAAATGTCAGCACTGTATATTACTGAAATACAATGACCATATAACCATAATGTCCCTATAATTGATATAATATATATATTAGAATAAACAAAAATACACTGATATCTAAATCTATAAAAAGGCTAGAATATCTAACTTCACATTGAGCCCCTTAGGATCCAGGCTATCTGTTTTGATCCAAAAGGTTTCTCTCTGTTTCAACTTCAGCCAACCTGTTGGTATCCCATTTATTAGGAGCAACCCATTCTACAATACCAATGGATTTTTATTGTGTTAGACCTTAAAGTGAAGAGCAACACTATGGTACTCAAAACCTGCTTCAATATTAATGTGTTCCCTAAGTCTATATTTTATCTTAAGTTTAGTGCGTCCTATATAAATTCTGCCACAATTGCAAGACCATTGATATACCACATAGGTAGTGTGGCAAGTACATCTACTATTACACTTAAAAGTTTTACTACCATCAAAATTATGGAACCGGGTATTCTTTGAAATTCGAGGGCACATAACACACTCTTTTTGCTTACAAGAATATAGACCTGGAGAAGCACCACACCAACTAGTCAGTTTGCAATAGGTTGACGTAGTTTGGCTGGTGCTATAAAGTTTTTTTTTATATCTTTGCCCTTTCTAAAAATTACCTCAGTTTTATTACCTAAAACTTTATCTAGGACTGGATCTAATTTCAAGATATCCCAATACTTATTTAATATGTTCCTAATTTTATTATGTTGATTGTTGTACCGGGCGACAAATTTGGGATTATTATTTTTAGCAACTACATTCTGAGATTTAATAGTAGGCTCAATCTTAATTAAATCCTCTTTCTTTCATGTAATTGACAAGAGTCCATGAGCTAGGGACGTATGGGATATACAATCCTACCAGGAGGGGCAAAGTTTACCAAACCTCAAAATGCCTATAAATACACCCCTCACCACACCCACAATTCAGTTTTACAAACTTTGCCTCCTATGGAGGTGGTGAAGTAAGTTTGTGCTAAGATTTCTACGTTGATATGCGCTTCTCAGCATTTTGAAGCCCGATTCCTCTGAGTACAGCGAATGTCAGAGGGACGTGGAGAGTATCACCTATTGAATGCAATGATTTTCCTAACGGGGGCCTTTTTCATAGGTTCTCTGTTATCGGTCGTAGAGATTCATCTCCTACCTCCCTTTTCAGATCGACGATATACCATTACCTCTACTGATAACTGTTTCAGTACTGGTTTGGCTATCTGCTATATGTGGATGGGTGTCTTTTTGGCAAGTATGTTTTTATTACTTAAAGTGTCAGTAAACTTTAAAAATGTTATATAATTCTGAACATAGTGCAGAATTATATAACATTATATTAGCCAAACATTTCTAAAACCTAATATTCCCTATTAATTTTAAAAAAAAAAGCGCTGTTAAACAGACCCGCTCTCTGCTGAGCGGGTCTGTTATATTTACTCAGCGCATCGGCCAGCTGTATAGTCACAGCCTGGCCCGACCGCGCCATAAGACTAAGTGCAGTCTGTGAAACAGCGCCTTTTTTAAAAAAATTAATAGGGAATATTAGGTTTTAGAAATGTTTGGCTAATATAATGTTATATAATTCTGCACTATGTGCAAAATTATATAACATTATTTTTAAGGTTTACTGTCCTTTAAGACACCTCAGCTATGGTTTGGCACTTGATGCATTTACATAAAGTTCTAAATATATGTATTGTACTTATATTTGCCATAAGTCAGGTTCATGTATTTCCTTTTTGCAGACTGTCAGTTTCATATTTGGGGAAAGTTAATATTAAGAAATATTTTTCTTACCTGGGGTTTAGTCTTTATTTCAATTGACTACTTTGTTTCAAATTGCGGGCTTACTTAGGCTCGCGGGTGCGCCAAATGCTACACTTTATTGCGTCATTCTTTGCGCGATCATTTTTTGACGCGAAAGGCACGTCCGTTGAAGCAAGTTTGTCATTTCTGGCGTCGTAATTGACGCAGAGGTTCACACAGGGTTGCGTCGTTAGTGTCGTGAGTGTGTCATTTCCGGACATGGATGGCGCCAAAATTTTTTCCAGTTACGTTGTGCGTCATACTTGGCGCTAATTTTTTTTCATTATTTATTTGCCCCATTGCTTTTGCCTCTTGCCTTTTTCTATGTCAGAGGGCTATGCTATTTGCATTTTTTTCCCATTCCTGAAACTGTCATATAAGGAAATTGACAAATTTTGCTTTATATGTTGTTTTTTATTTTACATTTTGCAAGATGTCTCAATCTGATACTGCCTCAGAAGTATCTGTTGGAACTTTGCTGCCTGATGTCGGTTCTTCTAAAGCTAAGTGCATTATATTTCCGAATGTCATTGTATGATAAACTTTTTACATGCAGATATTGTATCCATCAGTTAATAGTACATTTCCTGTTGTTCCTTCAACTTTTAATGTACATGTTATACCTATGAAATTTAAAGAATTTGTTTCTGATTCTATTCAGAAGGCTTTGTCTGCTATTCTGCCTTCTAATTAATATTAAGGTCTTTTAAAACTTCTCATAAGGTTGATGACATTTCAAATGACCAACAACATAATGAATTATCCTCTTCTGATGAGGATCTATCTGATTCAGAAGATCTTTCCTCAGATATTGACACTACCAAATCTACTTATTTAAAATGAAGTATTTTCGTTCTTTGTTAAAGAAGTTTTAATTATTTTGGATATCATGGAAACTAGTCCTCTTGATATTAGAACTAGTAAATTCTGTTTTTAAACCTCCTGTGGTTACTCCAGAGTTTTTTTCCGTTCCTGATGCTATTTCTCTTATGATTTCTAAGGAATGCAATTAGCCGGGTACTTATTTTATTCCTTCTTCAAGGTTTTAAAAAATTGTATCTTTTTACCAGCAATTTCTATAGAGTTTTGGGAAAAGATCCACAACTTGTTGGGGCTATTTCTACTGTTGCTGTACGTACCTCTATTCCTATAGATAGTACTTAAGTTCTTTTAGATAGGAAACTTGAATCTTATCTAAGGAAAGCTTATTTATATTCGGGTCGTCTCAGGCCTGCATTTTCTTTGGCTGATGTTACAGCTAAATCAGCTTTTTTTTTGGAGATTTAGCGCAACAAGGATTGGATTCTGATTTATCTAGTATTGTTTGCTTTCTGCAACATACTAATCAGTTCTGATGCCATTTTTTGATATCATCAAGATTGATGTTAGATCTATGTCTTTAGCTATTTTTAGCTACAAGGGTTTTGAGGCTTAAAGGGCCATTATTCACTCATTTTTTCTTTGCATAAATGTTTTGTAGATGATCTACCGGTATTTATAAAGCCCATAAAGTTGCTTATTTTTAAAGAATATTGCTCTGATTTTCAGACTCCTAACCAAGCCCCAAAGTTTTATGTGAATACCGTCAGCTACCTTCTCCAGCTTGCTCCTGTTTGTGTAAAGGGTCTTTTCATATGCAAAAGAAGGGGGGGGGGGGGGGAGTGTCTTATTTGCCACTTGCAGTGGGCTTTCCAACTGCCTTTTCAACAGAGCTAAACTGAAAGCGTCTAAGTATGTTTTTAAGCCATTTTATACTGGATTTTTATATCAGTATCTGTGCATCTTATTCTTTATAGTAGTGTCTATTACATGCAGTTATATGAAAATGAGTGTATACTGTCCCTTTAAATCTTGGAATGCTGATATGACTTAAGTCTAGATTGCTATCTCTTTCTTTCCAAGGTAATAAGAGACCTAAGGGTAAATATTAAGCTTCTAAATCGTTTTTCGTTCTTTTTTTCAAATAAGGAAACAAAACCTAATCCTTCCCTATGGAATCTGTTTCCAATTGGAAACCTTCTTTAAATGGAATAAATCCAACCCATTTAAGAAACCAAAAAGCCAGCCCCTAAGTCCGCATGAAGGTGCGACTCTCATTCCAGCTCAGCTGGTAGGGGGCAGATTAAGGTTTTTTTCAAGAATGTTTTGGATAAATTCGGTCCAAATCAATGGTTTCAGAGTTGTGTCTCAGGGGTTTCGAATAGGATTCTGAGTAAATCCTCCTGTGAGAAGATTTTTTTTCTCTCTCACTTATCCCAGTTAAAGCTCAGGCTTTCCTGAAGTGTGTTTCAGACTTGGAGTTTCAGGGGTAGTCATGCCAGTTCCTTTTCAGGGACAAGGTCTGGGGTTTTTATTCAAATCTATTCATTGTCTCAAAGAAGGAAATTTCATTCAGACCAATTCTGGATCTGAAAATTTTGAATCGTTATGTAAGAGTACCAATTTTCAAATGGTGACTTTAAGGACTGTTCTGCCTTTTATTCAGCAAGGACATTTTAGGTCCATAATGGATTGCAGGATGTATACCTTCATATTCCGATTCATTCAGATCATTATCAGTTCCTGAGATTCTCTTTTCTAGAAAAGCATTACCAATTTGTTGCTTTTCCATTTTTGGATTAGCAACCGCTCAAAGAATCATTTTTATAAAAAAAAAAAAAAAAAAAAAAAAAAAAAAAAGGTTCTTGGTGCCCTGCTTTATGGAAACCAGAGAGCAGGGTATTGCAGTGTTTCCTTATTTGGACGATATTTTGGTACTAGCTCAGTCCTTTCCGTTCTGCAGAATCTCACACTAATCAACTAGTGTTGTTTCTTAGGAAACATGGTTGGAGGATCAATTTACCAAAAAGTTTCTTGATTCCTCAGACAAGGGTCACCTTTTTAGGTTTCCAGATAGATTCAGTGTCTATGACTCTGTCTCTAACAGACAAGAGACGTTTGAAAGTGGTTGCAGCCTGTCGGCACCTTCAGTCTCAGTCATTCCCTTCAGTGGTTATGTGCAGGGAAAATTTAGGTCTCATGACTGCAGCATTGGATGCATTTCTCTTTGCTCGTTCTCACGTGAGACCTCTCCAGCTTTGTTTGCTGAATCCATGGTGCAGGGATTATACTAAGACACACAATTAATATCCTTAAATCCCAATGTTTGACACTCTCTGACGTGGTGGTAAATCACCAGCGTTTAGTTCAAGGGGCTTCTTTGTTCGGCTAACCTTGACTATGATCTCTACAGATGCAAGTCTTTCAGGTTGGGGAGCTGTTTGGGGATCTCTGACAGCACAAGGGGTTTGGAAATTTCAAGAGGCGAGATTACCAATCAATATTTTAGATCTCCGTGCTATTCTCAGAGCTCTTCAGTTTTGGCCTTTGTTGAAGAGAGAACTGTTCATTTATTTTCAAACAGACAATATCGCATACAGTGGCATTTGTCAATCAGCAGGGTGGGACTCCCAGTCCACAAGCTATGAAGAAGTATCTCGGATACTTGCTTGGGCGGAATCCAGCTCCTGTCTAATTTATGCGGAGCATATCCCAGGTACAGACATTGGGAGGCAGATTATTTCAGCCGTCAGACTTTACATCCTGGGGAGTGGTTCCTCTATTCAGATGTGTTTTCTCAGATTGTTCAAGATATGGGGTCTTCCACAGATAGATCTGATGTCCTCTCATCTAAAAAATAGACTTCCCAGATGCCTGTCCAGGTTCAGGGATTTTCATGCGGAAGCAGTGGGTGCGCTGACACTTCCTTGGTGTTCTAGTTCTTCTTCCAAGAGTGATTTTCAGAATCATCATGAAACAATCGTTTGTGTTGCTGGTGGCTCCAGCATGGCCTCACAAGTTTTGGTATGCGGGTCTTGTTCGGATGTCCAGCTGCCATCCTTGGCCACTTCTGTTAAGGCTGGACCTACTGTCTCAAGGTCCGTTTTTCCATCAGATTTTCAAATCATTAAATTTGAAGGTATGGGAATTGATCGCTTAGTGCTAAGTCATAGAGGTTTCTCTGACTAAGTGATTAATACTATGTTACAAGCTCGTTAATCTGTCGCTTGAAAGATTTATTATCGAGTTTGGAAGACTTACATTTCATGGTGTTCTCATAAATTCTCTTGGCATTCTTTTAGAGTTGCAAGAATTTTACAGTTTTTTCAGGATGGTTTTGTTAAGGTTTTGTCTGCAAGTTCCTTGAAGGGACAAATCTCTGCTCTTTTTTATTCACAGAAAGATTGCCAACTTCCTGATATTCACTGTTTTGTACAGTCTTTAGTTCGTATTTAAGCCTGTCATTAAATCAATCTCTCCTCATTGGAGTCTTAATTTGGTTTGGAGGGCTTTACAGGCTCCTCCATATTGAGCCTATGCATTCTTTGTACATTTAACTACTTTCTTGGAAAGTATTGTTCCTTTTGGCCATCTCTTCTGCTAGAAGAGTTTCTGAGCTATCTGCTCTTTCTTGTGAATCTCCTTTTCTGATTTTTCATCAGGATAAGGCGGTTTTGCGGACTTCATTTCAATTTTTTCTAAGGTTGTGAAATGTTGTGAACAACATTAGTAGAGAAATTGTTCCTTCCTTGTGTCCTAATCCTAAGAAGTCTTTGGAAAGATCTTTACATTCTTTGGATGTGGTGATTAGGTGTGGATTAATTTTTCAGCATATGGCTGTTTATTTTTATCCCTCCTTCTCTTGCGTGGAGTTCCACATCTTGGCTATTTAATATCCCATACGTCACTAGCTCACGGACTCTTGCCAATTACATGAAAGAAAACAATTTATGTAAGAACTTACCTGATAAATTCATTTCTTTCATATTGGCAAGAGTCCATGAGGCCCACCCTTTTTTATGGTGATTATGATTTTTTTGTATAAAGCACAATTATTTCCAGATTCCTTTTGTTTATGCTTTTTACTCCTTTCTTTATCACCCCACTACTTGGCTATTCGTTAACTGAATTGTGGGTGTTGTGAGGGGTGTATTTATAGGCATTTTGAGGTTTGGGAAACTTTGCCCCTCCTGGTAGGAATGTATATCCCATACGTCACTAGCTCATGGACTCTTGCTAATTACATGAAAGAAACTGCCTACTGCAATGCACAAACTTAATTTGGTGCTCGTGTATCTACATTAAAACATTATATAACATCTTTAATGTTTTACAAGTGATTATAAGATATATGTGCAGCAATGTGTTGGAGAGAGACATAGTGGGAATTCCAGCTAAGGAACACACTGCCTGATCTCCAGATAAAATATAAAGCCGGACAGAACTTGGCGGCACGTTATAAATAAATGTTAATAAATGCAGGTTGTGACTCAGTTGACCAAACTTTTCAGAATGAGGTTTTCCTGACTGACAAGTTGCGGCGTCTTTCTTTCTTTCACAGTTATTGCATAAGCTCATTTGTTTTCCGACAGGCAGATGTTTGAAAATATGTAATTTTGCCAATAGTAATAGTGTGGAGCAGAAGCTTCTTGCTCATTAATTCTCTTTGCCTTACAGTTCAAGTGCTGAGTGCTCTCTCTGCAGTGCTATTCAAGTGGTATTGTGCTCATTAGCTATATTCATGCTTGGGCATATGGTGCCACTGCTCGCTTAGCTGGTTAGACAGGTTATAATGTGTAACATTGATTTAGTTTCCTGGAGAAATGTTCTTTCGGATCCTTCGTTATGATTTGAATGTGGAATAAGGGGGCTGCTTGTGGCGTCTCTCTTCAGAGCTGGATTTATCCTTGTAAAAAATAAACACACTAAGATTTGTGCAAATCCAGATCTTAAGTTGTTGAACTTGCATAAGAATAAATCGGGTTTCAAATGAGAGAGGGCCTGCTCGGGACATTTGGCTCTTTTTGAAACCAAACGAAGGATCCGAATACACATGCCTAGTTTCATGTAAATGATCTTGGAGAAATGTACCTCTTACCATTGGTCTGCTTGGTTGAAACTTACCAGCTTTTTTTTTTTTTAACTTAGGTAAGCTAAGGAGTGTATAACATTGTATAACATTGACACAGCTGCAGGCATATGCAAACAACCTGTAGAAGGAGCTTTAGCTGCAGCATTCTGTGCTGGGTGATGGCAGGTAACCTCAACAATACTCCCTTCACTTACTACTGCACATACTATTTTTGAATAGGCGACACACCCAAACAGATGCAACTCTGCATTAAAACTGCCTTCCTTATTAAACAGTGCTTCTGGTTATACAGCACTGACTCGGTTTAGAATAGTTTTATTATGGAATGGTTGAAGCTGCTGCACTCTAACGCTCCCTTTTTGTAGGTTGTTTTTATAACATTGCTACACAATTATATGTTCTTTCTGAATTCATAATACTTTATATGTTTTAGAGATACGTTTTCTTATATGGCCACGTGATGACTCTTCACTACCACCATTTTGTATATGTTCTCCTGCACTGATCCAAGCTATCAATGTGTAGTATGTAGTAGTCAGGCAAATATAAACACAGCTTTTAGAGGTAAATTACATGAAAAGAAAGCAAAATAAAGCTTTACATAGTTGTATGTACTTAGTGATGGTAAACTCTTCCCTTTTCAAATCAGATCCGGAATGTTGGTGATATTTTGGATGGAGTTTAATTCAACAGCTATTACTTAACTTTTAATATAGTTCCCAAGTGACAGACAGCACACACCTGATGCTCGTGGTAGAGGGTCACTGCACACACCGCTCTGTAATATGTAGACAACTGATTTCCACAGCACCAAAAAATGATAGGAAAATTGTTGAACAAACTTAGCCTTTATTATCCCATTTCAGCACTTGGCACACAGCAGCAAAAAAAGCGACGTTTACTTACTCAGTAAGTGTTAACAGCCCGAAACGTCGCTTTTTTTGCTGCTGTGTGCCAAGTGCTGAAATGGGATAATAAAGGCTAAGTTTGTTCAACAATTTTCCTATCATTTTTTGGTGCTGTGGAAATCAGTTGTCTACATACCTTTAATATAGATATGAAATTTAAATTTGATCGCCCACTTTTAAAGTAAATTCTCTGTGAGCTGTTTGAACTTTTATCTAATCAATGCTTTAGCTCACAGAAAAATTGACTTTTGAAGTGGACGGCAGAGTGCGGGATATTTGAATTTCATATCTAAATAAAAAGTAATTTTATAATGCATCTTCATTACAACTGACAAATTAAACTCCGTCTAAAATATCGCTAACATTCCGGATCTTTTTTTTTAAAGGGGAAAGTTTACTATCACTTTAAAGGGACAGTATACTGTAAAATGGTTTTTCCCTTAATGTGCTTTTTTTACCAACTGCAGAGTAAAAAATGTATGAAAATTAGCTTTTTAAGGTTTATTTCTGTATATTAAAGCTCTGATTTTGTGTTTTGAAGCCACAGTCTAATAAAATAGGTTGAGCTTGTAGGTATAATCAGATCTCATTACTGTATCACATTGTGCACATATACCTGCTTCTTTAGCTTATATCTGTCCTTAAAACATTCACCAGTACTTTGAGAGAACAATGGAAAATCAACATTTTATTACCTTATCTCTGCTATATCGCACTGGGAGTGTAATTTCTTCTGCTGGCTGTGTTTACAAAGCTTATCTATAGCTGGTACGCGCGGCCACAAACTTTCAGAATAGGTGGGGATACCACATGCTAAATCAACAATTTCAAATGCCAATATAAGGGTAAAGGAGCTACTTGTAAACAATTTAAGACACTCCAGCAGGTAAAGTGGATCATTGGGAACAAATTAAAGGGGAGAAAATTTTTGAGTAAACTGTCCCTTTAAGCATTTGGTTCGTTATACTGACCCATTTAAGCACCTCTCAATTGGGTATTGTACCCTTTTCCACCTTATGTATCAGTTATATCTGTTCTGGCTTCCTGTGCTTACTGCAGTATTTTCCTACCTTTTTCTTAATGTGCTGTTTCCTGCGGTCGTTTTACTCCGTTTGGACAGTAAGCACTTAATGGCATTTAAGCCCTCATAGTAATGAGCTCACATGTTATTAGATATGGACGCAGCCTACACACACACTCTTGCACCACAGAAACACAACGCTATTGGTGTCCTCTGTAGATAAAACCAGGGAAGTGTGTGTGAGCTATTAGATGGAATTTCTATATTCCCAAAGCCACTCTGAGACACATACATGATGCTTCTACCCATACGTTTAGTACTCCATAATTATCTGGTATCTGAGCATAATGTCTCCCCAATGATCGCAAGGGCTACAATATTGTCCTGAGTGACCTTTATACCTTAGGGTTAGTCTGGCTACCCCAGTATTGTCCATGACCTTATCCTGTTAAAGGGACAGTCAAGTCCAAAATAAACTTTCATGATTCAAATAGGGCATGTCATTTTAAAAAAAACTTTCCAATTTACTTTTATCACCAATGTTGCTTTGTTCTCTTGGTTGAAAGCTAAACCAAGGAGGTTCATATGCTAATTTCTTAGACCTTAAAGGCCGCCTCTTATGTTAATGCACTTTAACAGTTTTTCACTACTAGAGGGCGTTAGTTCATGTGTGTCATATAGATAACATTGAGCTCACGCATGTGAAGTCACCTAGGAGTAAGCACTGAGTGGCTAAAATGCAAGTCTGTCAAAATAACTGAAATAAGGGGGCAGTTTGCAGAGGCTTAGATACAAGGTAATTGCAGAGGTAAAAAGTATATTAATATAACTGTTGGTTATGCAAAACTGGGGAATGGGTAATCATGGGATAATCTATCTTTTTAAACAACAAAAATTCTGGTGTTGACTATCCATTTAACTGTAATACTTCATGTGACATAAAGAACAAGTGCCAGCCCATATAAACTCTACAGAGGAAACATCTGATCTTTCCCACAGTCTACTCTTTAGCAGATCCTCTTGTGAAAGGTGTAGTGTGGCATAGATGGCCATGTTCCCTAGACTGAAAACATTTAAAGGAAATGGGAATAACAGTTCCTGGCAACTTACCAGCTAATATCCTAAAATATTTCTATATTTGCTGCATCTGTTTTTTTGTTTGTCAAAGAGTGGCTAGATCAGAGAGTGTACACTACTGTGCTGCATATTATTAAATTGCTGTCCTTTTTTCATGTTTCAGTGACGGGAACGAGAAGCTCTCTGTGGTAGGATCACCGTACTGGATGGCTCCTGAGGTCCTGAGAGATGAGCCATACAATGAAAAGGTGAGTGCAGAATACTTAGCCCAGGCTTGTTCAGGTAAAGAGCAGTTAGTATTGTTTATCTACAGCCGTGTGCAGAGAACCATAGGATAGAGCGTCACCATGACACACAGGGAAAGATAAGATTGGAATTTTTATACCTGAGTGAGCCCAGCCCATTCTCTTCAGGATAACAAAGGAATGGTTGTAGGGCTAGGAACAAAATATAAACTTACAGGATACCTGGAACACTGTGTCAATGAAATGTAAAATGTATTTTTTTTTTGTTTTTTATAAAAGTCATTTTAATTTTTTTAACCCTTTAATGTTTTTTTTCATAATTGTAATTGATTTAGATATATTTGAGACTCTGTTTAATGCTTTGGGAATTAAATATTTTAATAATTGGGGGGGGGGAGGGGAATAAATGTTCATTCTTTTTCTTGTGTAAAAAAATATATAAATACATTTAAAAGAAAATATAGTTTGAAAGTCAAATTTTGTAAGTTGTGTGCTGTAAAATGTTGCAAATTCCCCGAATATGCTGCATTCTACACTAATTAATTGTTTTAGAGTAGTGTGCACACTTATTTACACCTAGCACTAATTAGTGAAGGAAGATGGTAGTTTGTTAGCACAATCGTGCAGAGTATGACATGATATATATATATTTTTATATTTATATATATATATATATATATATTTATTAGAGATATAGATAGATATTAGATATATAGATATATATATATAGATATATATATATAGATATATATATATATATATATATATATAGATATAGATATATATATATATATATATATAGAGATATATAGATATAGAGATATATAGATATAGAGATATAGAGATATAGATATAGATATAGATATAGATATAGATATAGAGATATAGATATAGATATATAGATATATATATATAGATAGATATATAGATAGATATATAGATAGATATATAGATAGATATATAGATAGATATAGATATATAGATATATAGATATAATATATAATATATAATATAATATAATATATATATATATATATATATATATATATATATATATATATATATATATATATATATATATAGAGATAATATATATATATATATATATATATATATATAGATATATAGATATATATTAGAGATATAGATATATAAAACACCAGATTAAACACCAAGGTGCATTTGCGGTTTAATAGAAAAACTCATATGCACTCTCTGGATTTACAACACAGCCATCTTTAATTTATTGTGACGTTTTGGGGCATTCACCCCTTCCTCAGACCCTGAAGAAGGGGTGAATGCCCCGAAACGTCACAACAAATTAAAGATTGCTGTGTTGTAAATTAAGTGTGTGCATATATTGAAAAAATAATATATATATATATGTCTCTGTCTCACTAATCAATATTATTTTAAAGCAGTGTTTATAAATCTATATAACCAGTTAGGAATTATATGGCAAGTAATTTAGCAATAATACATTTATTAATTTAAGACCAGTTGGCCGCTCTCCTCCTAATTGCTTTTTCTTAAATGAAGTGGTGGCATTGCCAATGAGAAGCTGTGCGAAAATACAGAAAAATGTTGCCCTGCGCTAAGGAAAAGGCACCAATAGACCAAGGGAAAAAATGGAGACCCCTATCTCCACAACCAAAAACAGAAAATTTGTATTTTGAAAATCGTGTCCCAGATGGAACCAGATATTTCAAAAGACCTTGGCGCTGCAAAACATTGCAGCTGAAACTAGTGATACACAAGCAGAAAACCAAACAAAAGGTGTTCACTTTTACTTACACCGTGTCTTGGTTGCTGCTGCGCCGATGGGTCCCTTTTAGCAAGCTGTAGCCGAGCCGGATAAGCCTTTGGAACAATACCGGATTTTTCAAAGATACTCCGCTGAAAGTTGCAGTTAACACAGAAGCCGGTCTGTGTAGGTAATGTTACGTCAGGTGGCGTGGAGTGGGAGGAGCAACGCGTTTCAGCCCGGTCAGGGCCTTTGTCAAGCTCCAGAAAGGTGTAATACAGGGCTTTTTAAACCTGTATTAGCTGTGCTCATTGGTTGGATATCGCAAATGGGAGTGCAAAGTCCTTTGTCAGTACTTCTTCTTCTTCTGCCCCCTCCGTGCTGATCTCCGCACTTCTCCTTTTTTGTCTGCGGTGTTTCTTGCCTGCCCTGTTTTCTGCTTGTGTATGATTTGGATCCGTTTGTCGTTCCAGCCTCACTCTGCTTCTCAAGGAATCAGCTGGGGATCTCGACCGCTCACTCTTTTTCCGGACCTTCAACATTTGTTTCGCATATCAGCTCCAGGGTTGTTTTGTTATTTTTGATGCTACACTGACATTTGCTATAGTGCCATATTGTGTGTTGCTATATTGTGTCAAGTTAGTTTTATTGTTACATTCTTACTATTTAATTGCTACAATTATTTTATTGCTCTTTTGCTGATCAGCTTTTTTAATTTATGTTTAATATTGTATAAATAAATTTACATTGTATTCTTTTAAAACAAGTTATCTCATTACTGAGGCCAAAGGTTTCATATTTTAAACATTTGACTATTGTCACGGTTTATCCAATCACTAGTTTCAGCTGCAATGTTTTGCAGCGCCAAGGTCTTTTGAAATATCTGGTTCCATCTGGGACACGATTTTCAAAATACAATGAGAAGCTGTACCTCCTGCACTTTTCTGTAACATAAGCACACTCCTGTCCAGGCCTTCCATCCGTTGTGGATAAGAGTCGCTGGAGGGTGTTTGGCAGCGAAATAAGTAAATTAGAAAGCTATTTAAAATTTGCATGTACTATCTGAATCATGAAAGATTCAGAATTCAAATTCCTATTCATTCTAATGAAACACTTTATTACATGGGTTATAGCAACCTTTTATAACCCTTTAATAATCCATTTACTGTGACCAGCGCAAGTGATTTGCTGGTGACACCTATCTGGCTATGGTAAGGTGTGTTGCGTTTAGCTGTCAATATTTATGTCCTGTATTGACAGAGTAAAATAAGTGAAATTCCTCTGAGGCTAAACAAATAACCTGTGTAGGTTCAGTATTCACTAGTAGTAAAACATTAATTCTTTTTTTTATGAGGCCAATCGGATACCGGACACTGGGAACAGTCACCTTTATCACTGAGCGTGTGCTGAGTAATTGTCACGGACGGCACCTTTTGTGTCACTAGGTTCAGTTCTTAGATTTATAGCTTTTTTTTTTTTTTTTTAGGTTGATTTATATTTGCATAGTGAATATCACATGCCCTAAGTGTATAGTCATTCAGGCATTTTATACTAAATAGTAGTTGTACTGTGGCTTGACACACGGCACTTTTTTTTTTTTTTTTTTTTTATCATCTCCACAAACTTGTCTCACAAACACAACTGCAGAGATTTTCCTGATCAGACAACAAATTATCTCTAGGTATTGGTTGTGCACACATCTGTTTTTATTTACTGAAAGTTTTAGTTAAATAACTTTTGCTTAAAGGTGCAGTCTACTTGATGTTGTTAGAAAATATGGATAAGCCCCTTATACCCATTCCCCAGTTTTGTGTTATCTATTTAAACAATAACAAAATAAAGTAGACTGTCCCTTTTAACATTGTTTTATGGGCTGTTCTTTAAACTTCACCCTATTACTGAGAATTTGCCACAATTTTCAGAGCTAATTTGGTAACCTATAAACTGCTGCCATGTAATATCACATGCACTCCTGAGCCTACTAAGCTATGCTCTTCAACAAAGGATATCAAGATTACAAAGTAGATTTAATAATAGTAGCAAATTAAAAACTGTAAAATTGCTGCTCTGAGCCATGAAAGTTTAATTGGGACGTTAATGTCCCTTTAAAAAAAAACACATTTTTTACAAGCTATAAAGAGCAGATAAGATTTTTACACTCCTTGAGAAAAGTCATGTTTTCTCTGCTAACAGGTATTTTATAGTCCATGGCCTTTTCTGCACATTTATGAGGGACACAACACCATTAGTCTTCCAATAGATTAGCATGCCACCTGAGTTTGAAAACTTTCTGAATACATTCATATTTTGTTTGATCTTTAAAAAAAAAAAAAAAAAAATGCAGCAAACTCTTACGCCACTTGCCTGTTTTAGATAAGTTACTGTAGAAGACAAGAACTGTAACTTTTTGTTAAAGGGACAGTATAGTCAAAATAAAACTTGTGATTTAGATAGGACATGCAATTTCAAATAACTTTCTTTCATGTAATTGAGAAGAGTCCATGAGCAAAACATATGGGCTATACAATCCTACCAGGAGGGGCAAAGTTTCCCAAACCTCAAATGCCTATAAATACACCCCCTCGCCACACCCACAATTCAGTTTTACAAACTTTGCCTCCTATGGAGGTGGTGAAGTAAGTTTGTGCTAGATTTCTACGTTGACATGCGCTTCTCAGCATTTTGAAGCCCAATTCCTCTCAGAGTACAGTGAATGTCAGAGGGATGTGAAGGGAGTATCACCTATTGAATTCTATGGTTTTCCTTGCGGGAAATCTTTTCATAGGTTCTCTGTTATCGGTCGTAGATATTCATCTCCTACCTCCCTTTTCAGATCGACGATATCCTCTCATATTCCATTACCTCTACTGATAACTGTTTCAGTACTGGTTTGGCTATCTGCTATATGTGGATGGGTGTCTTTCGGTAAGTATGTTTCCATTACTATGGTTTGGCACTTTATGTATTAATGTAAAGTTCTAAATATATGTATTGTACTTATATTTGCCATGAGTCAGGTTTATGTATATTTCCTTTTGCAGACTATCGGTTTCAAAATTGGGAAAAACGTATTTGGGAAGTTATTTTTTTTCTTTTTTTTCTTACCTGGGGTATAGTTTATTGCGTCATTCTTGGCACGAGAACTTTTTTGGCTTGAATGTACGTTCGTTGATGCAAGTTCGTAATTTCCCGCGTCTTAGTTGACGCCAGGTTCCTTGCACAAGGTTGCGTCATTTCCTGATGTTAGCGCCAAAAAATGTTCATTTTGCATTGCGCGTCATACTTGCCCCCCAATAATTTGATTTAAACCCCACTTCCTATATGCCTCTTGCCTTTCTCTATGCTCAGAGGGCTATGCTGTTTCCATTTTTTCCCCATTCCTGAAACTGCCTTATAAGGAAATTGATAATTTTGTTTTATATGTTGTTCTTCTCTTACATTTGCAAGATGTCTCAATCTTATCCTGTCTCAGAAACCACTGTTGGATTCCTGCTGCCTGATAACAGTTCTATCAAAGATAAGTGTATCTGTTGTAAATTAGTAGAGATTATATCTCTAGCGGTAGTATGTAACAGTTGTCATGATATTCTTTTACATGCAGATAATATATCCATTAGTACTAGTACAATGCCTGTGGTTCCTTCAACATCTAATGTACATGATATCCCTGAGAATATATAAGATTTCTCCAACATAGGTGTGTCCGGTCCACGGCGTCATCCTTACTTGTGGGATATTCTCTTCCCCAACTGGAAATGGCAAAGAGCCCAGCAAAGCTGGTCACATGATCCCTCCTAGGCTCCGCCTACCCCAGTCATTCTCTTTGCCGTTGTACAGGCAACATCTCCACGGAGATGGCTTAGAGTTTTTTAGTGTTTAACTGTAGTTTTTATTATTCAATCAAGAGTTTATTTTAAAATAGTGCTGGTATGTACTATTTACTCAGAAACAGAAAAGAGATGAAGATTTCTGTTTGTATGAGGAAAATGATTTTAGCAACCGTTACTAAAATCCATGGCTGTTCCACACAGGACTGTTGAGAGGAATTAACTTCAGTTGGGGGAACAGTGAGCAGTCTCTTGCTGCTTGAGGTATGACACATTCTAACAAGACGATGTAATGCTGGAAGCTGTCATTTTCCCTATGGGATCCGGTAAGCCATGTTTATTAAGATAGTAAATAAGGGCTTCACAAGGGCTTATTAAGACTGTAGACTTTTTCTGGGCTAAATCGATTCATTATTAACACATATTTAGCCTTGAGGAATCATTTAATCTGGGTATTTTGATAAGATTATATCGGCAGGCACTGTTTTAGACACCTTATTCTTTAGGGGCTTTCCCAAATCATAGGCAGACACTCATTTTCGCGCCGGTGTTGCGCACTTGTTTTTGAGAGGCATGACATGCAGTCGCATGTGTGAGGAGCTCTGATACATAGAAAAGACTTTCTGAAGGCGTCATTTGGTATCGTATTCCCCTTTGGGCTTGGTTGGGTCTCAGCAAAGCAGATACCAGGGACTGTAAAGGGGTTAAAGTTAAAAACGGCTCCGGTTCCGTTATTTTAAGGGTTAAAGCTTCCAAATTTGGTGTGCAATACTTTTAAGGCTTTAAGACACTGTGGTGAAATTTTGGTGAATTTTGAACAATTCCTTCATATTTTTTCGCAATTGCAGTAATAAAGTGTGTTCAGTTTAAAATTTAAAGTGACAGTAACGGTTTTATTTTAAAACGTTTTTTGTACTTTGTTATCAAGTTTATGCCTGTTTAACATGTCTGAACTACCAGATAGACTGTGTTCTGAATGTGGGGAAGCCAGAGTTCCTTCTCATTTAAATAAATGTGATTTATGTGACAATGACAATGATGCCCAAGATGATTCCTCAAGTGAGGGGAGTAAGCATGGTACTGCATCATTCCCTCCTTCGTCTACACGAGTCTTGCCCACTCAGGAGGCCCCTAGTACATCTAGCGCGCCAATACTCCTTACTATGCAACAATTAACGGCTGTAATGGATAATTCTGTCAAAAACATTTTAGCCAAAATGCACACTTATCAGCGTAAGCGCCACTGCTCTGTTTTAGATACTGAAGAGCATGACGACGCTGATAATAATGGTTCTGAAGGGCCCCTAAACCAGTCTGATGGGGCCAGGGAGGTTTTGTCTGAGGGAGAAATTGCTGATTCAGGGAACATTTCTCAACAAGCTGAACCTGATGTGATTACGTTTAAATTTAAGTTGGAACATCTCCGCATTCTGCTTAAGGAGGTATTATCCACTCTGGATGATTGTGACAAGTTGGTCATCCCAGAGAAACTATGTAAAATGGACAAGTTCCTAGAGGTCCCGGGGCTCCCAGAAGCTTTTCCTATACCCAAGCGGGTGGCGGACATTGTAAATAAAGAATGGGAAAGGCCCGGTATTCCTTTCGTCCCTCCCCCCATATTTAAAAAATTGTTTCCTATGGTCGACCCCAGAAAGGACTTATGGCAGACAGTCCCCAAGGTCGAGGGAGCGGTTTCCACTTTAAACAAACGCACCACTATACCCATAGAAGATAGTTGTGCTTTCAAAGATCCTATGGATAAAAAATTACAAGGTTTACTTAAAAAGATGTTTGTTCAGCAGGGTTACCTTCTACAACCAATTTCATGCATTGTCCCTGTCGCTACAGCCGCGTGTTTCTGGTTCGATGAGCTGGTAAAGGCGGTCGATAGTGATTCTCCTCCTTTTGAAGAGATTATGGACAGAATCAATGCTCTCAAATTGGCTAATTCTTTCACCCTAGACGCCACTTTGCAATTGGCTAGGTTAGCGGCTAAGAATTCTGGGTTTGCTATTGTGGCGCGCAGAGCGCTTTGGTTGAAATCTTGGTCAGCTGATGCGTCTTCCAAGAACAAGCTACTTAACATTCCTTTCAAGGGGAAAACGCTGTTTGGCCCTGACTTGAAAGAGATTATCTCTGATATCACTGGGGGTAAGGGCCACGCCCTTCCTCAGGATCGGCCTTTCAAGGCCAAAAATAAACCTAATTTTCGTCCCTTTCGTAGAAACGGACCAGCCCAAAGTGCTACGTCCTCTAAGCAAGAGGGTAATACTTCTCAAGCCAAACCAGCTTGGAGACCAATGCAAGGCTGGAACAAGGGAAAGCAGGCCAAAAAACCTGCCACTGCTACCAAGACAGCATGAAATGTTGGCCCCCGATCCGGGACCGGATCTGGTGGGGGGCAGACTCTCTCTCTTCGCTCAGGCTTGGGCAAGAGATGTTCTGGATCCTTGGGCGCTAGAAATAGTCTCCCAAGGTTATCTTCTGGAATTCAAGGGGCTTCCCCCAAGGGGGAGGTTCCACAGGTCTCAGTTGTCTTCAGACCACATAAAAAGACAGGCATTCTTACGTTGTGTAGAAGACCTGTTAAAAATGGGAGTGATTCATCCTGTTCCATTAGGAGAACAAGGGATGGGGTTCTACTCCAATCTGTTCATAGTTCCCAAAAAAGAGGGAACGTTCAGACCAATCTTAGATCTCAAGATCTTAAACAAGTTTCTCAAGGTTCCATCGTTCAAAATGGAAACCATTCGAACAATTCTTCCTTCCATCCAGGAAGGTCAATTCATGACCACGGTGGATTTAAAGGATGCGTATCTACATATTCCTATCCACAAGGAACATCATCGGTTCCTAAGGTTCGCATTCCTGGACAAGCATTACCAGTTCGTGGCGCTTCCTTTCGGATTAGCCACTGCTCCAAGGATTTTCACAAAGGTACTAGGGTCCCTTCTAGCTGTGCTAAGACCAAGGGGCATTGCTGTAGTACCTTACTTGGACGACATTCTGATTCAAGCGTCGTCCCTTCCTCAAGCAAAGGCTCACACGGACATCGTCCTGGCCTTTCTCAGATCTCACGGATGGAAAGTGAACGTGGAAAAGAGTTCTCTATCTCCGTCAACAAGGGTTCCCTTCTTGGGAACAATAATAGACTCTTTAGAAATGAGGATTTTTCTGACAGAGGCCAGAAAAACAAAACTTCTAGACTCTTGTCGGATACTTCATTCCGTTCCTCTTCCTTCCATAGCGCAGTGCATGGAAGTGATAGGTTTGATGGTAGCGGCAATGGACATAGTTCCTTTTGCGCGCATTCATCTAAGACCATTACAACTGTGCATGCTCAGTCAGTGGAATGGGGACTATACAAACTTGTCTCCGAGGATACAAGTAAATCAGAGGACCAGAGACTCACTCCGTTGGTGGCTGTCCCTGGACAACCTGTCACAAGGGATGACCTTCCGCAGACCAGAGTGGGTCATTGTCACGACCGACGCCAGTCTGATGGGCTGGGGCGCGGTCTGGGGATCCCTGAAAGTTCAGGGTCTTTGGTCTCGGGAAGAATCTCTTCTACCGATAAATATTCTGGAACTGAGAGCGATATTCAATGCTCTCAAGGCTTGGCCTCAGCTAGCGAGGGCCAAGTTCATACGGTTTCAATCAGACAACATGACAACTGTTGCGTACATCAACCATCAGGGGGGAACAAGGAGTTCCCTGGCGATGGAAGAAGTGACCAAAATCATTCTATGGGCGGAGTCTCACTCCTGCCACCTGTCTGCTATCCACATCCCAGGAGTGGAAAATTGGGAAGCGGATTTTCTGAGTCGTCAGACATTGCATCCGGGGGAGTGGGAACTCCATCCGGAAATCTTTGCCCAAGTCACTCAACTGTGGGGCATTCCAGACATGGATCTGATGGCCTCTCGTCAGAACTTCAAAGTTGCTTGCTACGGGTCCAGATCCAGGGATCCCAAGGCGGCTCTAGTGGATGCACTAGTAGCACCTTGGACCTTCAAACTAGCTTATGTATTCCCGCCGTTTCCTCTCATCCCCAGGCTGGTAGCCAGGATCAATCAGGAAAGGGCGTCGGTGATCTTGATAGCTCCTGCGTGGCCACGCAGGACTTGGTATGCAGATCTGGTGAATATGTCATCGGCTCCACCATGGAAGCTACCTTTGAGACGAGACCTTCTTGTTCAAGGTCCGTTCGAACATCCGAATCTGGTCTCACTCCAGCTGACTGCCTGGAGATTGAACGCTTGATCTTAGCGAAGCGAGGGTTCTCAGATTCTGTTATCGATACTCTTGTTCAGGCCAGAAAGCCTGTAACTAGAAAGATTTACCACAAAATTTGGAAAAAATATATCTGTTGGTGTGAATCTAAAGGATTCCCTTGGGACAAGGTTAAGATTCCTAAGATTCTATCCTTCCTTCAAGAAGGATTGGAAAAAGGATTATCTGCAAGTTCCCTGAAGGGACAGATTTCTGCCTTGTCTGTGTTACTTCACAAAAAGCTGGCAGCTGTGCCAGATGTTCAAGCCTTTGTTCAGGCTCTGGTTAGAATCAAGCCTGTTTACAAACCTTTGACTCCTCCTTGGAGTCTCAACTTAGTTCTTTCAGTTCTTCAGGGGGTTCCGTTTGAACCCTTACATTCCGTTGATATTAAGTTATTATCTTGGAAAGTTTTGTTTTTGGTTGCAATTTCTTCTGCTAGAAGAGTTTCAGAATTGTCTGCTCTGCAGTGTTCTCCTCCTTATCTGTTGTTCCATGCAGATAAGGTGGTTTTACGTACTAAACCTGGTTTTCTTCCAAAAGTTGTTTCTAACAAAAACATTAACCAGGAGATTATCGTACCTTCTCTGTGTCCGAAACCAGTTTCGAAGAAGGAACGTTTGTTGCACAATTTGGATGTTGTTCGCGCTCTAAAATTCTATTTAGATGCTACAAAGGATTTTAGACAAACATCTTCCTTGTTTGTTGTTTATTCCGGTAAAAGGAGAGGTCAAAAAGCAACTTCTACCTCTCTCTCTTTATGGATTAAAAGCATCATCAGATTGGCTTACGAGACTGCCGGACGGCAGCCTCCTGAAAGAATCACAGCTCATTCCACTAGGGCTGTGGCTTCCACATGGGCCTTCAAGAACGAGGCTTCTGTTGATCAGATATGTAGGGCAGCGACTTGGTCTTCACTGCACACTTTTACCAAATTTTACAAGTTTGATACTTTTGCTTCTTCTGAGGCTGTTTTTGGGAGAAAGGTTTTGCAAGCCGTGGTGCCTTCCATTTAGGTGACCTGATTTGCTCCCTCCCTTCATCCGTGTCCTAAAGCTTTGGTATTGGTTCCCACAAGTAAGGATGACGCCGTGGACCGGACACACCTATGTTGGAGAAAACAGAATTTATGTTTACCTGATAAATTACTTTCTCCAACGGTGTGTCCGGTCCACGGCCCGCCCTGGTTTTTTAATCAGGTCTGATAATTTATTTTCTTTAACTACAGTCACCACGGTATCATATGGTTTCTCCTATGCAAATATTCCTCCTTAACGTCGGTCGAATGACTGGGGTAGGCGGAGCCTAGGAGGGATCATGTGACCAGCTTTGCTGGGCTCTTTGCCATTTCCTGTTGGGGAAGAGAATATCCCACAAGTAAGGATGACGCCGTGGACCGGACACACCGTTGGAGAAAGTAATTTATCAGGTAAACATAAATTCTGTTTTTATTGCTGATGCGATTCAGAAGGCTTTGTCTGCTATTCAGCCTTCTAATAAACGTAAAAGGTCTTTTAAAACTTCTCATAAAGTTGATGAAATTTCAAATGACAGACAACATACTGATTTATCCTCCTCTGATGATGATCTATCTGATTCATAAGATCCTACCTCAGAGATTGTCACTGACAAATCTACTTATCTCTTTAAGATGGAGTATATTCTTTCCTTGATAAGGGGTGTTGATTACTTTGGATATTGAGGAAACTAGTCCTCTTGATATTAAAACTAGTAAACGTTTATATTCTGTTTATAAACCTCCTGTGGTTACTCCAGAGGTTTTTCCAGTTCCTGATGCTATTTCTGATATGATTTCTAAGGCATGGAAAAGGCCTGGTACTTTTATGCCGCCTTCTAGGTTTAAAAAGTTGTATCCCTTGCCAGCAATTAGATTGAAGTTTTGGGAAAAAATCCACAAAGTTGATGGGGCTATCTTTACTCTTGCTAAACATACTACTATCCCTATGGAAGATAGTACTTTCTTTAAAGACCCTTTAGATAGGAAACTTGAATCTTAGCTAAGGAAAGCTTATTTATGTTCTGGCTAACTTCTCAGGCCTGCCATTTCTATGGCTGATGTTGCAGCTGCATCAACTTTTTGGTTGGAAAGTTTAGCGCAAAAAGAAACAGATCCTGATTTGTCTAGCATTGTTCGCTTGCTTCAACATGCTAATAATTTTATCTGTGATGCTATTTTTGATATTATCAATATTGATGTTAAATCTATTCTATATGTTCTGGATCCTTGGGCGCTAGAAATAGTCTCCCAAGGTTATCTTCTGGAATTCAAGGGGCTTCCCCCAAGGGGGAGGTTCCACAGGTCTCAGTTGTCTTCAGACCACATAAAAAGACAGGCATTCTTACGTTGTGTAGAAGACCTGTTAAAAATGGGAGTGATTCATCCTGTTCCATTAGGAGAACAAGGGATGGGGTTCTACTCCAATCTGTTCATAGTTCCCAAAAAAGAGGGAACGTTCAGACCAATCTTAGATCTCAAGATCTTAAACAAGTTTCTCAAGGTTCCATCGTTCAAAATGGAAACCATTCGAACAATTCTTCCTTCCATCCAGGAAGGTCAATTCATGACCACGGTGGATTTAAAGGATGCGTATCTACATATTCCTATCCACAAGGAACATCATCGGTTCCTAAGGTTCGCATTCCTGGACAAGCATTACCAGTTCGTGGCGCTTCCTTTCGGATTAGCCACTGCTCCAAGGATTTTCACAAAGGTACTAGGGTCCCTTCTAGCTGTGCTAAGACCAAGGGGCATTGCTGTAGTACCTTACTTGGACGACATTCTGATTCAAGCGTCGTCCCTTCCTCAAGCAAAGGCTCACACGGACATCGTCCTGGCCTTTCTCAGATCTCACGGATGGAAAGTGAACGTGGAAAAGTCTATGTCTTTAGCTATCTTAGCTAAAAGAGCTTTGTGGCTTAAATATTGGAATGCTGACATGGTATCCAAGTCTAGATTACTATCTCTTTCTTTCTAAGGTAACAATTTATTTGGTTCTCAGTTGAATTAAATTATTTCAACTGTTACTGGGGGGGAAGGGAGTGTTTACCTCAGGATAAAAGATCTAAGGGTAAATCTAAGGCTTCTAATCGTTTTCGTTCTTTTCAACAGAATAAGGAACAAAAAGCCAATCCTTCCCCCAAAGAATCTGGTTCTAATTAGAAACCCTCTTCAAGTTGGAATAAATCCAAGCCTTTTAAGAAACCAAAGCCAGCCCCCAAGTCTGCATGAGGTGCGGCCCTCATTCCAGCTCGGCTGGTGGGGGGCAGATTAAAATTTTTACAAGACATTTGGGCAGATTCTGTCCAAAATCAATGGATTCAGAGCATTGTCTCAAGGGTATTGAATAGACCTCCTGTGAGAAGATTTTTTTTTTCTCTTGTAAGGTGTATCCAGTCCACGGATCATCCATTACTTGTGGGATATTCTCCTTCCCAAAAGGAAGTTGCAAGAGGATCACCCACAGCAGAGCTGCTATATAGCTCCTCCCCTAACTGCCATATCCAGTCATTCTCTTGCAACTCTCGACAAGCATGGAGGTAGTAAGAGAGAAGTGGTGAAACGTAGTTGTTTTTTTTTCCTTCAATCAAAAGTTTATTTTTAAATGGTACCGGAGTTGTACTATTTTATCCCAGGCAGAAAATAGAAGAAGAATCTGCCTGTGATTTCTATGATCTTAGCAGGTTGTAACTAAGATCCATTGCTGTTCTCACACATAACTGAAGAGAGAGGTAACTTCAGCTGGGGAATGGTGTGCAGGTTATCCTGCTATGAGGTATGTGCAGTTAAAAAACAATTTCTAGAAAATGCTGCTGATACCAGATTTATGTAAGGTAAGCCTGAATACAGTGATTTAATAGCGACTGGTATCATGCTTACTTTCAGAGGTAATACTCTTATAGATTTACAATATAAAACGTTTGCTGGCATGTTTAAACGTTTTTATATATACTTTGGTGATAAAACTTTATTGGGGCCTAGTTTTTTTCCACATGGCTGGCTTAAATTTGCCTAGAAACAGTTTCCTGAGGCTTTCCACTGTTTTAATATGAGTGGGAGGGGCCTAATTTAGCGCTTTATTGCGCAGTAACTTTTACAGACTGAGACATCCAGCTTCCTCCAGGAGTCCCCTGAATGCTATAGGACCTCTCTAAAGGGCTCTTAGGCTTTCCTGGGAAGGTAGGCCCACAGCAGGGCTGTGGCAGTTTGTTGTGACTGTTAAACGTCTATTTCGTTTTTTTGATCTGTTTTTTGAACTAAGGGGTTAATCATCCATTTGCAAGTGGGTGCAATGCTCTGTTAGCTTATTATACACACTGTAAAAATTTCGTTTGATTTACTGCTTTTTTTTCACTGATTTTCAAATTCTGACAATTTGTTTCTCTTAAAGGCACAGTACCGTTTTTATTTTTTGCTTGTTAACTTGATTTAAAGTGTTTTCCAAGCTTGCTGGTCTCATTGCTAGTCTGTTTAAATATGTCTGACATAGAGGAAACTCCTTATTCATTATGTTTAGAAGCCATGGTGGAACCCCCCCTTTAGAATGTGTACCAAATGTACTGATTTCACTTTAAGTAATAAAGATCATATTGTGTTTTTTAAAAATTTATCACTCGAGGAATCTGACGAGGGGGAAGTTATGCCGACTAACTCGCCCCACGTGTCAGACCCTTTGACTCCAGCTCGAGGGACTCACGCTCTAATGGCGCAAAGTACATCTAGTGCGCCCATAGCGTTTACTTTACAAGACATGGCTGCGGTCATGGATAATACCCTGTCAGCGGTATTATCCAGACTACCTGGGTTTAGAGGAAAGCGAGACAGCTCTGGAGTTAGAAGAAATACAGAGCATACTGACGCTTTAAGAGCTATGTCTGATACTCCCTCACAATATACAGAAGCTGAGGAAGGAGAGCTTCTTTCTGTGGGTGATGTTTCTGACTCAGGGAAAAAGATTCAACCTGATTCTGATATGTCTACATTTAAATTTAAGCTTGAACACCTCCGCGTGTTGCTCAGGGAGGTTTTAGCTGCTCTGAATGACTGTGATACAATTGCAGTGCCAGAAAAATTGTGTAGATTGGACAAATACTATGCAGTGCCGGTGTGCACTGATGTTTTTCCAATACCTAAAAGGTTTACAGAAATTATTACTAAGGAATGGGATAGACAAGGTGTGCCGTTCTCTCCCCCTCCTATTTTTAAGAAAATGTTTCCAATAGATGCCACCACACGGGACTTATGGCAGACCGTTCCTAAGGTGGAGGGAGCAGTTTCTACCCTAGCTAAGCGTACTACTATCCCTGTCGAGGACAGTTGTGCTTTCTCAGATCCAATGGATAAAAAGTTAGAGGGTTACCTTAAGAAAATGTTTATTCAACAAGGTTTTATTCTACAGCCCCTTGCATGCATTGCCCCAGTCACTGCTGCTGCGGCGTTCTCGTTTGAGTCTCTGGAAGAGGCTTTACAGGTAGAGACCCCATTGGATGACATACTTGACAAGCTTAGAGCACTTAAGCTAGCCAATTCTTTTGTTTCTGATGCCATTGTTCATTTGACTAAACTAACGGCTAAAAATTCTGGTTTTGCTATTCAAGCGCGCAGGGCGCTATGGCTTAAATCATGGTCAGCTGACGTTACTTCAAGGTCTAAGCTGCTTAACATTCCCTTCAAGGGGCAAACCCTATTCGGGCCTGGTTTGAAGGAGATCATTTCTGATATCACTGGAGGAAAAGGTCATGCCCTTCCTCAGGATAGGTCCAAATCAAGGGCCAAACAGACTTATTTTCGTGCCTTTCGAAACTTCAAGGCGAGTGCGGCATCAATGCAATACAAGAGGGAACTTTTGCCCAGTCCAAGTCGGTCTGGAGACCTAACCAGACCTGGAACAAAGTTAAGCAGGCCAAAAAAACCTGCTGCTGCCCCTAAGACAGCATGAAGTATCAGCCCCCTATCCGGTAACGGATCTAGTAGGGGGGCAGACTTTGGCTCTTCGCCCAGCCTTGGGCAAGAGATGTCCAGGATCCCTGGGCGTTGGAAATTGTATCCCAGAGATATCTTCTTGACTTCAGAGCTTCTCCTCCAAAAGGGAGATTTCACCTTTCACGATTATCTGCAAACCAGATAAAGAGAGGCATTCTTACACTGTGTTCAAGACCTCCTAGTTATGGGAGTGATCCATCCAGTTCCAAAGGAGGAACAAGGACAGGGATTTTACTCAAATCTGTTTGTGGTTCCCAAAAAAGAGGGAACCTTCAGACCAATTTTAGATCTCAAGATCTTAAACAAATTCCTCAGAGTCCCATCATTCAAGATGGAGACTATTCGTACCATCCTACCTATGATCCAGGAGGGTCAATACATGACTACAGTGGATTTAAAGGATGCTTATCTTCACATACCGATACACAAAGATCATCCTCGGTTTCTCAGGTTTGCCTTTCTAGACAGGCATTACCAGTTTGTAGCTCTTCCCTTTGGGTTAGCTACAGCCCCAAGAATCTTTACGAAGGTTCTGGGGTCACTTCTGGCGGTCCTAAGACCGCGGGGCATATCAGTGGACCCTTATTTAGACGACATTCTGATACAGGCGTCAAATTTCCAAATTGCCAAGTCTCATACAGACATAGTTCTGGCATTTCTGAGGTCGCATGGGTGGAAGGTGAATGAAGAAAAGAGTTCTCTATCCCCTCTCACAAGAGTTTCCTTTCTGGGAACTCTAATAGATTCTGTAGAAATGAGGATTTACCTGACAGAGTCCAGGTTATCAAAACTTCTAAATTCCTGCCGTGTTCTTTATTCCACTTCTCGCCCTTCGGTGGCTCAGTGTATTGAAGTAATCGGCTTAATGGTAGCGGCAATGGACATAGTGCCGTTTGCACGCCTACATCTCAGACCGCTGCAACTATGCATGCTCAATCAGTGGAATGGGGATTACACAGATTTGGCCCCTCTACTAAATCTGGATCAAGAGACCAGGGATTCTCTTCTCTGGTGGCTATCTCGGGTCCATCTGTCCAAGGAACTAAGTGCGATATTCAATGCTCTTCAGGCTTGGCCTCAGCTAGTGACAATGAGGTTCATCAGATTTCAGTCGGACAACATCACGACTGTGGCTTACCATCAAGGGGGAACAAGGAGTTCCCTAGCGATGTTTGAAGTCTCAAAGATAATTCGCTGGGCAGAGATTCACTCTTGCCACCTATCAGAAAATCCACCTCCCAGTTCTCTACACCTGGGATATGGATAGCTAAGTCGACAGACTTTTCATCCGGGGGAGTGGGAACTCCATCCGGAGGTGTTTGCACAATTGATTCATCGTTGGGGCAAACCAGACTGGATCTCATGGCGTCTCGCCAGAACGCCAAGCTTCCTTGTTACGGGTCCAGGGACCCCAAGGCAACGCTGATAGATGCTCTAGCAGCGCCTTGGTCCTTCAACCTGGCTTATGTGTTTCCACCGTTTCCTCTGCTCCCTCGTCTGATTGCCAAAATCAAGCAGGAGAGAGTATCAGTGATCTTGATAGCGCCTGCGTGGCCACGCAGGACTTGGTATGCAGATCTGGTGGACATGTTGTCCTTTCCAGCCTTGGAGCTTAAATTTGGTTCTTAAAGTTCTTCAAGGGGTTCCGTTTGAACCTCTTCATTCCATGGATATCAAACTTTTATCTTGGAAAGTTCTTTTTTTGGTAGCAATTTCCTCGGCTCGCAGAGTTTCCGAGTTTAAAAAAAGAATAAGAATGAAAAAAGAACAGAGTTTCCGAGTTATCTGCCTTACAATGTGATTCTCCTTATCTGATCTTCCATGCAGATAAGGTAGTTCTGCGTACCAAACCTGGGTTTTCTCTTGTAAGGTGTATCCAGTCCACGGATCATCCATTACTTGTGGGATATTCTCCTTCCCAACAGGAAGTTGCAAGAGGATCACCCACAGCAGAGCTGCTATATAGCTCATCCCCTCACTGCCATATCCAGTCATTCTCTTGCAACTCTCAACAAAGATGGAGGTAGTAAGAGGAGAGTGGTGTATTATAGTTAGTTTTTTAACTTCAATCAAAAACATAATTTATGTAAGAACTTACCTGATAAATTCATTTCTTTCATATTAGCAAGAGTCCATGAGCTAGTGACGTATGGGATATACATTCCTACCAGGAGGGGCAAAGTTTCCCAAACCTCAAAATGCCTATAAATTCACCCCTCACCACACCCACAATTCAGTTTAACGAATAGCCAAGAAGTGGGGTGATAAGAAAAAAGTGCGAAAGCATATAAAATAAGGAATTGGAATAATTGTGCTTTATACAAAAAAATCATAACCACCACAAAAAAGGGCGGGCCTCATGGACTCTTGCTAATATGAAAGAAATGAATTTATCAGGTAAGTTCTTACATAAATTATATTTTCTTTCATGTAATTAGCAAGAGTCCATGAGCTAGTGACGTATGGGATAATGATTACCCAAGATGTGGATCTTTCCACGCAAGAGTCACTAGAGAGGGAGGGATGAAATAAAGACGGCCAATTCCTGCTGAAAATAATCCACACCCAAAATAAAGTTTAATGAAAAACATAAGCAGAAGATTCAAACTGAAACCGCTGCCTGAAGTACTTTTCTACCAAAAACTGCTTCAGAAGAAGAAAATACATCAAAATGGTAGAATTTAGTAAAAGTATGCAAAGAGGACCAAGTTGCTGCTTTGCAAATCTGATCAATCGAAGCTTCATTCCTAAACGCCCAGGAAGTAGAAACTGACCTAGTAGAATGAGCTGTAATCCTTTGAGGGGGAGTTTTACCCGACTCAACATAGGCAAGATGAATTAAAGATTTCAACCAAGATGCCAAAGAAATGGCAGAAGCTTTCTGGCCTTTTCTAGAACCGGAAAAGATAACAAATAAACTAGAAGTCTTTCGGAAAGACTTAGTAGCTTCAACATAATATTTCAAAGCTCTAACAACATCCAAAGAATGCAACGATTTCTCCTTAGAATTCTTGGGATTAGGACATAATGAAGGAACCACAATTTCTCTACTAATGTTGTTGGAATTCACAACTTTAGGTAAAAATTCAAAAGAAGTTCGCAACACCGCCTTATCCTGATGAAAAATCAGAAAAGGAGACTCACAAGAAAGAGCAGATAATTCAGAGACTCTTCTGGCAGAAGAGATCGCCAAAAGGAACAAAACTTTCCAAGAAAGTAATTTAATGTCCAAAGAATGCATAGGTTCAAACGGAGGAGCTTGAAGAGCCCCCAGAACCAAATTCAAACTCCAAGGAGGAGAAATTGACTTAATGACAGGTTTTATACGAACCAAAGCTTGTACAAAACAATGAATATCAGGAAGATTAGCAATCTTTCTGTGAAAAAGAACAGAAAGAGCAGAGATTTGTCCTTTCAAAGAACTTGCGGATAAACCTTTATCTAAACCATCCTGAAGAAACTGTAAAATTCTCAGAATTCTAAAAGAATGCCAAGAAAAATGATGAGAAAGACACCAAGAAATATAAGTCTTCCAGACTCTATAATATATCTCTCTGGATACAGATTTACGAGCCTGTAACATAGTATTAATCACAGAGTCAGAGAAACCTCTTTGACCAAGAATCAAGCGTTCAATCTCCATACCTTTTAAATTTAAGGATTTGAGATCCTGATGGGAAAAAAGGACCTTGCGACAGAAGGTCTGGTCGTAGCGGAAGAGTCCACGGGTGGCAAGAGGCCATCCGGACAAGATCCGCATACCAAAACCTGTGAGGCCATGCCGGAGCTACCAGCAGAACAAACGAGCATTCCTTCAGAATCTTGGAGATTACTCTTGGAAGAAGAACTAGAGGCGGAAAGATATAGGCAGGATGATACTTCCAAGGAAGTGATAATGCATCCACTGCTTCCGCCTGAGGATCCCGGGATCTGGACAGATACCTGGGAAGTTTCTTGTTTAGATGAGAGGCCATCAGATCTATTTCTGGAAGCTCCCACATTTGAACAATCTGAAGAAATACCTCTGGGTGAAGAGACCATTCGCCCGGATGCAACGTTTGGCGACTGAGATAATCCGCTTCCCAATTGTCTATACCTGGGATATGAACCGCAGAGATTAGACAGGAGGTGGATTCCGCCCAAACCAAAATTCGAGATACTTCTTTCATAGCCAGAGGACTGTGAGTCCCTCCTTGATGATTGATGTATGCCACAGTTGTGACATTGTCTGTCTGAAAACAAATGAACGATTCTCTCTTTAGAAGAGGCCAAGACTGAAGAGCTCTGAAAATTGCACGGAGTTCCAAAATATTGATCGGTAATCTCACCTCCTGAGATTCCCAAACTCCTTGTGCCGTCAGAGATCCCCACACAGCTCCCCAACCTGTGAGACTTGCATCTGTTGAAATTACAGTCCAGGTCGGAAGCACAAAAGAAGCCCCCTGAATTAAACGATGGTGATCTGTCCACCACGTTAGAGAGTGTCGTACAATCGGTTTTAAAGATATTAATTGAGATATCTTTGTGTAATCCTTGCACCATTGATTCAGCATACAGAGCTGAAGAGGTCGCATGTGAAAACGAGCAAAGGGGATCGCGTCCGATGCAGCAGTCATAAGACCTAGACTTTCCATGCATAAGGCTACCGAAGGGAATGATTGTGACTGAAGGTTTCGACAAGCTGAAATCAATTTTAGACGTCTCTTGTCTGTTAAAGACAGAGTCATGGACACTGAATCTATCTGGAAACCCAGAAAGGTTACCCTTGTCTGAGGAATCAATTAACTTTTTGGTGAATTGATCCTCCAACCATGATCTTGAAGAAACAACACAAGTCGGTTCGTATGAGGTTCTGCTAAATGTAAAGACTGAGCAAGTACCACGATATCGTCCAAATAAGGAAATACCACAATACCCTGTTCTCTGATTAGACAGAAGGGCACCGAGAACCTTTGTAAAAATTCTTGGAGCTGTAGCTAGGCCAAACGGCAGAGCCACAAACTGGTAATGCTTGTCCAGAAAAGAGAATCTCAGGAACTGATAATGATCTGGATGAATCGGAATATGCAGATAAGCATCCTGTAAATCTATTGTGGACGTATAATGCCCTTGCTGAACAAAAGGCAAGATAGTCCTTATAGTTACCATTTTGAACGTTGGTATCCTTACATAACGATTCAATATTTTTAGATCCAGAACTGGTCTGAAGGAATTCTCCTTCTTTGGTACAATGAAGAGATTTGAATAAAACCCCATCCCCTGTTCCAGAACTGGAACTGGCATAATTACTCCAGCCAACTCTAGATCTGAAACACAATTCAGAAATGCTTGAGCTTTCACTGGATTTACTGGGACACGGGAAAGAAAAAATCTCTTTGCAGGAGGTCTCATCTTGAAACCAATTCTGTACCCTTCTGAAACAATGTTCTGAATCCAAAGATTGTGAACAGAATTGATCCAAATTTCTTTGAAAAAACGTAACCTGCCCCCTACCAGCTGAGCTGGAATGAGGGCCGCACCTTCATGTGGACTTAGAAGCTGGCTTTGCCTTTCTAGAAGGCTTGGATTTATTCCAGACTGGAGATGATTTCCAAACTGAAACTGCTCCTGAGGATGAAGGATCAGGCTTTTGTTCTTTGTTGAAACGAAAGGAACGAAAACGATTATTAGCCCTGTTTTTACCCTTAGATTTTCTATCTTGTGGTAAAAAAGTTCCTTTCCCACCAGTAACAGTTGAGATAATAGAATCCAACTGAGAACCAAATAATTTGTTACCCTGGAAAGAAATGGAAAGTAGAGTTGATTTAGAAGCCATATCAGCATTCCAAGTTTTAAGCCATAAAGCTCTTCTAGCTAAAATAGCTAGAGACATAAACCTGACATCAACTCTGATAATATCAAAAATGGCATCACAGATAAAATTATTAGCATGTTGAAGAAGAATAATAATATTATGAGAATCATGATCTGTTACTTGTTGCGCTAAAGTTTCCAACCAAAAAGTTGAAGCTGCAGCAACATCAGCCAATGATATAGCAGGTCTAAGAAGATTACCTGAACACAGATAAGCTTTTCTTAGAAAGGATTCAATTTTCCTATCTAAAGGATCCTTAAACGAAGTACCATCTGACGTAGGAATAGTAGTACGTTTAGCAAGGGTAGAAATAGCCCCATCAACCTTAGGGATCTTGTCCCAAAATTCTAATCTGTCAGACGGCACAGGATATAATTGCTTAAAACGTTTAGAAGGAGTAAATGAATTACCCAATTTATCCCATTCTCTGGAAATTACTTCAGAAATAGCATTAGGAACAGGAAAAACTTCTGGAATAACCACAGGAGATTTAAATACCTTATCTAAACGTTTAGAATTAGTATCAAGAGGACCAGAATCCTCGATTTCTAAAGCAATTAGTACTTCTTTAAGTAAAGAACGAATAAATTCCATTTTAAATAAATATGAAGATTTATCAGCATCAATCTCTGAGACAGAATCCTCTGAACCAGAAGAGTCATCAGAATCAGAATGATGATGTTCATTTAAAAATTAATCTGTGTAGAGAGAAGTTTTAAAAGATTTTTTATGTTTACTAGAAGGAGAAATAACAGACATAGCCTTCTTGATGGATTCAGAAACAAAATCTCTTATGTTATCAGGAACATTCTGCACCTTAGATGTTGAAGGAACTGCAACAGGCAATGGTACATTACTAAAGGAAATATTATCTGCATTAACAAGTTTGTCATGACAATTAATACAAACAGCCGGAGGAATAGCTACCAAAAGTTTACAGCAGATACTTAGCTTTGGTAGTTCCAGCACTAGACAGCGATTTTCCTGAAGTATCTTCTGACTCGGATGCAACGTGAGACATCTTGCAATATGTAAGAGAAAAAACAACATATAAAGCAAAATTGATCAAATTCCTTAAATGACAGTTTCAGGAATGGGAAAAAATGCCAATAAACAAGCTTCTAGCAACCAGAAGCAAAGAAAAAATGAGACTGAAATAATGTGGAGACAAAAGCGACGCCCATATTTTTTAGCGCCAAATAAGACGCCCACATTATTTGGCGCCTAAATGCTTTTTGGCGCCAAAAATTACGCCACATCCGGAACGCCGACATTTTTGGCGCAAAAGGACGTCAAAAAATGACTCTGCTTCCGGCGACACGTATGACGCCGGAAACAGAAAAAGATTTTTTGCGCCAAAAAAGTCCGCGCCAAGAATGACGCAATAAAATGAAGCATTTTCAGCCCACAGGGAAAAAAGAGTCAAATTTTTTAAGGTAAGAAAAAATGATTCAAATGCATTATCCCAAATATGAAACTGACTGTCTGAAAATAAGGAATGTTGAACATCCTGAGTCAAGGCAAATAAATGTTTGAATACATATATTTAGAACTTTGTAAACAAAGTGCCCAACCATAGCTTAGAGTGTCACAGAAAATAAGATTTACTTACCCCAGGACACTCATCTACATGTTTGTAGAAAGCCAAACCAGTACTGAAACGAAAATCAGCAGAGGTAATGGTATATAAATAAGAGTATATCGTCGATCTGAAAAGGGAGGTAAGAGATGAATCTCTACGACCGATAACAGAGAACCTATGAAATAGACCCCGTAGAAGGAGATCACTGTATTCAAAATAGGCAATACTCTCCTCACATCCCTCTGACATTCACTGCACGCTGAGAGGAAAACCGGGCTCCAACTTGCTGCGGAGCGCATATCAACGTAGAATCTAGCACAAACTTACTTCACCACCTCCATAGGAGGCAAAGTTTGTAAAAACTGAATTGTGGGTGTGGTGAGGGGTGTATTTATAGGCATTTTGAGGTTTGGGAAACTTTGCCCCTCCTGGTAGGAATGTATATCACATACGTCACTAGCTCATGGACTCTTGCTAATTACATGAAAGAAAGTTTATTTTTAAATGGTACCGGAGTGTACTGTTTTATCTCAGGCAACATTAGAAGAAGAATCTGCCTGCGGTTTCTATGATCTTAGCAGAAGTAACTAAGATCCACTGCCGTTCTCACATATTCTGAGGAGTGAGGTAACTTCAGAGGGGGAATGGCGTGCAGGTTATCCTGCAATATTGTATGTGCAGTTAACATATTTCTAGGGATGGAATTTTCTAGAAAAATGCTGCTGATACCGGATTAATGTAAGTTAAGCCTAAATACAGTGATTTAATAGCGACTGGTATCAGGCTTATTACCAGAGATGCATACTCTTATAAAAGTGCAATATAAAACGTTTGCTGGCATGTTTAATCGTTTTTATATATGCTTGGTGATAAAACTTATTGGGGCCTATTTTTTTTCCACATGGCTGGCTTGATTTTTGCCTAGAAAGAGTTTCCTGAGGCTTTCCACTGTTGTAATATTAGTGGGAGGGGCCTATTTTAGCGCTTTTCTGCGCAGCTAAAATTACTGACAGAGACATCCAGCTTCCCTCTGCATGATACAGGACATCTCTGAAGGGCTCAAAAGGCTTCAAAAGTCGTGTTTGAGGAGGGTAACAACCACAGTAGATCTGTGGCAGTTGTTGTGACTAGTTTTAAAAAGGTTTTTTTCATTTATTATTCCGTTTTTGGTATTAAGGGGTTAATCATCCATTTGCAAGTGGGTGCAATGCTCTGCTTACTTGTTACATACACTGTAAAAATTTAGTTAGTGTAACTGCCTTTTTTCACTGTTTCAAATTTTGACAATTTGTTTTTCTTAAAGGCACAGTAACGTTTTTTAAATTGCTTGTTAAAGTGTTTTCCAAGCTTGCTAGTCTCATTGCTAGTCTGTACAAACATGTCTGACACAGAGGAAACTACTTGTTCATTATGTTTAAAAGCCATGGTGGAGCCCCATAGGAGAATGTGTACTAAATGTATTGATTTCACCTTAAACAGTAAAGATCAGTCTTTATCTTTGAAAGAATTGTCACCAGAGGGTTCTGTCGAGGGGGAAGTTATGCCGACTAACTCTCCCCACGTGTCGGACCCTTCGCCTCCCGCTCAAGGGACGCACGCTAATATGGCGCCAAGTACATCAGGGACGCCCATAGCGATTACTTTGCAGGACATGGCTGCAATCATGGATAATACCCTGTCAGCGGTATTAGCCAGATTGCATGAATTAAGAGGCAAGCGCGATAGCTCTGGGGTTAGACGAGATACAGAGCGCATAGATGCGGTAAGGGCCATGTCTGATACTGCGTCACAATATGCAGAACCTGAGGACGGAGAGCTTCAGTCTGTGGGTGACATCTCTGACTCGGGGAAACCTGATTCAGAGATTTCTAATTTTAAATTTAAGCTTGAGAACCTCAGTGTATTGCTTGGGGAGGTATTAGCTGCTCTGAATGACTGTGACACAATTGCAGTGCCAGAGAAATTGTGTAGACTGGATAAATACTATGCAGTGCCGGTGTGTACTGATGTTTTTCCAATACCTAAAAGGTTTACAGAAATTATTAGTAAGGAGTGGGATAGACCCGGTGTGCCATTTTCCCCCCCCCTCCTATATTTAGAAAATTTTTTCCCATAGACGCCACTACACGGGACTTATGGCAGACGGTCCCTAAGGTGGAGGGAGCAGTTTATATTTTAGCAAAGCGTACCACTATCCCGGTTGAGGACAGCTGTGCTTTTTCAGATCCAATGGATAAAAAATGAGAGGGGTACCTTAAGAAAATGTTTATTCAACAAGGTTTTATTTTACAGCCCCTTGCATGCATTGCGCCTGTCACTGCTGCGGCGGCATTCTGGTTTGAGGCCCTGGAAGAGGCCATCCATACAGCTCCATTGACTGAAATTATTGACAAGCTTAGAACACTTAAGCTAGCTAACTCATTTGTTTCTGATGCCATTGTTCATTTGACTAACCTAACAGCTAAGAATTCCGGATTCGCCATCCAGGCGCATAGGGCGCTATGGCTTAAATCCTGGTCAGCTGACGTGACTTCAAAGTCTAAATTACTTATTGCTGACATTACTGGAGGTAAGGGTCATACCCTTCCTCAGGACAGGGCCAAATCAAGGGCCAAACAGTCTAATTTTCGTGCCTTTTCGAAATTTCAAGGCAGGTACAGCATCAACTTCCTCTGCTTCAAAACAAGAGGGAACTTTCCCTCAATCCAAGCAGGCCTGGAAATCTAATAAGTCCTGGAACAAGGGCAAGCAGGCTAGAAAGCCTGCTGCTGCCTCCAAGACAGCATGAAAGAACGGCCCCCTATCCGGCAACGGATCTAGTGGGGGGCAGACTTTCTCTCTTCGCGTGGGCAAGAGATGTTCAGGATCCCTGGGCGTTGGAGATCATATCTCAGGGATATCTTCTGGACTTCAAAGCTTCTCCTCCACAAGGGAGATTTCACCTTTCAAGAATATCTGCAAACCAGATAAAGGAAGAGGCATTCCTACGCTGCGTGCAAGACCTCCTAGTAATGGGAGTGATGCATCCAGTTCCGCGGACGGAACAAGGACAGGGTTTTTTTTTTTTTTTTTTTTAATGCTTTATTGAAGTGAAAAAAAAAGGTGAACAAAGTCTTGCTGAGGCACCAGCAGAATACAAATCCATAGATAATTCTACATATCCGTTTTAAGCCCAACAATCAATAGAAATATAACACACTTCAGATTGTTTATACTCTCATCTCTTCGACCATAGTCAAGAGAGAGCATTTTCAAAGATAAAAAAGGAATTTTTCAAAAGAAAGTTTGTCAATAATATGAAAATGCAATATTTTTTAAATCCAATGAACTGGGTGTACACACCATAAGGGAGTGGGTAGGTAGAGTAGAAAAGTAGAGTAATAGGGAGGGGAGGGGCGGAGAAGAGGGAGAGAAGAAAAAAAAAAAAAAAAGGGGTGAAATATTAGGGAGGGCCCGCGACTGCTGCCCGACCACCATCGGCATCTTTCTGTCTTTTTTCCTCTTCCTCCTCCTTTTTCTCATTTCTCTTTTTTTTCTCTTTTCTCTTTTAAATTGTGCCGTGCCAAATCGCTTTCATTAATTCATAAGTATCTAGCTTATGTATTTTCAAATAATGATATCTCTCCATGAGTAAGGCCTCCTCCACCTGAGAGAGCCAATCCCCCACCGTAGGGGGGTCTCGTATCTTCCATCTTTTGGGAACCAATTTCTTGGCGCTAGTGATTAGTATTAGCAATAAGGCTAGATGGGCCTGACTTTGCATTTTGGGCATGACCAAGAAGAGCAAGATTTCTGGTGAGTTTGGGATATTAATGTTTAGTGTCTCATTGATCTTACTCAGGACCCCCGCCCAGAAGGAGATGATCACTGGGCAAGACCACCATATATGTAAAATCGAGCCCTGTTCCCCGCAACCCCTCCAGCACAAGGGACTCAAGGTGGAAAAGATCCTGTGCAATCTAACGGGTGTCATATACCACCTGCTCAAAAATGTTATGAATTTCTTGGATATTAGAGGATATCGAAGACCTATTTGTGAGTCTGAAGCTTTTCAGCCATGACTCAACTTCAATCTCTAACCCTAGGTCTTTTGCCCAGCTATTTGCATAAGATGGGAGTGAATCTGTCTCTCGAAGGACTAAGAGTGTATATATTAGTGATATCAGATGTCGTAGGGAGCCCTCGTTAGTGCAAAGCTTTTCAAAGGGAGTAAGCGCCCTTCCTAGCTCTTGTTTCTGTTTGTGTCTGGATATGTAATTTAATAGTTGATTGTAATGCAACCATGAGGTGAATAGAAAAGGTTGGCCTTCCATTAACTCATTCTGTGGTACAATTTTAACCTGTTTGACCACCCCATTTACTGATCCTTCCCTCATTTTATAGGATTTAATTTTCCTATATCCAGATAAGTGGTATGGGAGTTCAGGGTTTTCAAATACAGGAGTCATAGGTGAATATCTGGAGGAGATATGTGTAGTAGTTGCCACTGTCGCATCCCAGATGTTAAGTTTCTTCTAATATTAGATATTTAGATATATTTTTAGGCCTAAATAAAGGCGGTAACCAGGCGAGTGAACCCACATTACTCACTTTGAGGATTTGTCTATCCAGCTGGATCCAAGCCTTGTGGTCATTGTTTTGTGACCATTCTACTATCCTCTGCAGCCCCACCGCTGTTCTATAGGATGAGACATCCGGAAGTCCCAGCCCTCCTCCTATCCCTTGGAAGATACATATTCTTTCTGGAGATCCTAGGTCTAGTATTGGACCAGATGAATTGGTCGATCAAGCTTTGTATCTGATTCGTATAACCTTTAGGGATTGATATTGGTAGAGTTTGGAAAAGATACAAGATACGAGGCATAATGTTCATCTTAACCACTCCTATTTTTCCTAGCCAAGAGATATATCTATTCTTCCAAGAGGAGAGGTCCGCTGCTATATCAGTCCTCATCGGTATATAGTTATATTTATAAAGATCCAAAGGATCCGGTGATAGATAGATGCCAAGATATTTCAACTTGGTCCTAGCAATGGTAAGGCCACAGTCTTTCTGCAGATTATCAACGACTTCTTGTTCCATATTTATATTCAGTAACTCCGACTTATTTAGATTGAGGAGAAAGTTTGAGACTTTACCGTAGGCTCTGAGTTCCCTCAACAGCTCTGGAATAGAATCTGTTGGGTTAGTTAGTGTATATAGGACATCATCGGCGTATAACGCCTGCTTATACTCTGTGTCCCCCACCTTAATTCCTGATATGTTGGTGTTGGATCTAACTTTCTGTGCCAAAACTTCGATAGACAGGGCAAAAAGCAATGGAGACAGGGGGCAGCCCTGTCTGGTTCCATTACTTATGCCAAGTGATTTTGACAAACTGCCATTAATCCTGATTCTGGCATTAGGGTTCGAGTACAATGCAAAGACGGTGTCGGTAAAGGCCCTACCAAAGCCCATTTTCTCTAGCACTCGACGCAAAAACGGCCATCCCACCCTATCGAATGCCTTCTCTGCGTCAGTGGAGAAGAGAACTGTAGGGATATTAAGGGTCCTAGCGTGGGCAATCAACTGTATAACTTTAACGGTATTGTCCCTCGCCTCGCGTCCTGGTATAAAGCCCACCTGGTCTTTATTGATTAGGCTGGGTAAGAATCTGTTGAGGCGGGTTGCAAGAATCTTAGCCAACAACTTCATGTCGCAATTAATTAGAGAAATTGGTCTGTAATGCCCTGGAGAGTCAGCTGTTTTCCCCGGTTTGGGGAGAACCGTGATATGGGCCTCTAGAAGTATACGAGACAGATTGGGATCATCCCTAATCCCATTGAACAGGGCCAGAATGGGTCCCGCCAAGATATCTTTAGATTTTTTATAGTAAGCAGCTGTGAATCCATCCGGGCCTGGGCTTTTCCCTTTCGGACTATCTGTGATGGCATCAAAAAGTTCCTCTGTAATTGGGGAATCTAAGAAATCAGACTCCTCTTTGGACAGTATGGGAAGATCGAGGTCCCTCAGATATAAGTCAACAGCAGATTCCTGCTGATGTGGAGGATCCTCCAGAGTGGCCGCCACATGTTGGCCGTGGATATTGTATAAGAAGTGGTAGTATTTATGAAATTCTGCGGCTATTTGTGTACTGCTATGTACGTTATGTCCATCTGAGGTTTTAATGGAATGTATATAAGATTGGATCTGTCTCTTTTTAAGGGATCTAGCTAGAATCTTTCCCGGTTTGTTACCTCCCTCATAGTAAATTTGCTTTAGTAGAAGAGCCTTTTTTTGATGTACCTCAGCTAAGTGCTTTTGTAGTTCTGACCTTTTTTCTGTTAATTGTGATTTAGTATCATTATCCGCTGGATCCCTTTTGTGTTTGCTCTCAAGGTCATTAATCCCTCTCAGCAATTCCTGATATTTAGCTCTACGTTGTTTATTAAGTAGGGCCTTATGCTTAATTAAAGCTCCCCTCAGTACACTTTTGTGAGCTTCACATATTAATGCCCTTGATGAGGAGGGGAAAGTGTTATGCTCAAAGTACTCCTTTAAAAATTTTTGGAGGTCATTAAAAATAGGATTATCTAGAATGGTTTCGTCCAGCCTCCAAATTTGTTGAGTGATCGGAACGTCCGGCCACAGAACTGAGCAAGATACTGGGGCATGATCTGACCAGGTGATATGGCCAATTGAGCTCCGGTGTGTGATCGACAGACCATTTGAATCTGTATAGATATAGTCAATTCGGGAATAACTATTATGTGGGATAGAATAAAAAGAATAATCCCTAGACGTGGGGTAAAGCGTTCGCCAGACATCATGAAGGGCCGTCTTTTGAAGTGTTTCATTTACTTGGCTGATTGTAGATGCCGGTGTGCACGTGGCTCCCCGCGAGGTGTCTAAAGCTGGATCTGATACTAAATTGAAATCCCCCGCTAGATACATCACACCTCTGGAGTGTTCCAGTAGGAGATCAGTAATCCGTTCCTTGAATTTCTCTTGTCCCCTGCTAGGTGAGTAAACCGAGGCTAGTGTGATAAAATTGCCATACAGTGTCCCCACCAGTATTATATATCGGCCATCTGGATCCTTCTCCATGTGTGTCAGTATGAAAGGAATAGTTCGGTGGAATATTATGCCTATCCCCCCTTTCTTGCTTTGCCCAGATGCAAAGTATGCCTTTGGGAACAGTGGATGGTGCCACTTAGGTTCCCTGCCCTTTTTGAAATGTGTTTCCTGGGCAAAAACATGACTATTATTTTGTTTAGCTCTTTAAATGCTATTGAACGCTTTCCGGGGTCGTTAAGGCCCTTTGCGTTGATGGTGGTAAAATTAATAGAATGGTCCTTAAATCTGCTCGACCCTGGACGAGCAGCCATCACGGGAAAAGAGGGGAGGGGGAGATAGAGGAAAGAAAGAAAAAAAGGGGCAAGGAGAACGCAATAAGGAAAGAAAGGAAGGATAAAGAATTGAGTGGTAGAGGAGTATTAGAAGGATAGAGAAGGGATGAGAGGAAAAGTTAGAGAGGAAGTGAAGGGTGTGTACCCCTTAGTAAAGTATTAATCACAAAATCGGGTAAACTCAAAAATTGTATGGTACAGTGATATGAAAGTTTAAAGATTACCTTCTAAGTACTAATTTGTCAAAACTAAAACAGCGAACACAAACAAAAAATGAAATCGGGGAAAAGCCCCCAAGCTGACGTGAGTTATAACAACATTAATGTTCATATAGCACATTTCTAACTTCTGAAACTTTGGCCAGGTAGTTAAGTTATTGGCTTGGCCACAAAAAATAGTTATATTCCCTAATCTAAATTCCAGGGAGTATTTAAGTATAAACCAATAATATCTGAGTGGGCAGAGTAACTATTTGTTTTATCTGCCTTCTAGTACACTCCTATAATCTGTTGTCTAACTATCCTTTTCGGCTAAAGTATGTAACCCTTTTTTGCATGTTATTTCCCATGGTGGATGCTCTTCTCTCCTGCTGCACCTCCCACGTGAAAAGATATTTTAACTTTATAATGAGCACATGTTCCTATGCACTACCTGTAATCAAAGGATCTACATCTAATTTCCTAGTGTAGTGTAAATATAGTGTTAATACTTTCTCCAATCCCTATGACCCTGTGTCAGCATAGCGGGGCAATCTAAGTCTGCTAGCAGACAAGGGCAAACATGCCGTCAACTCTAGGTCCTTCCAAAGCTCGCTCAGACCCAAGCTAAGCGTGATGCTGCCTGTAATCCCATTCCCCATGAAAGCAGTCCATGCTTAATACATCTAGTCTAGGTGTTATTTATGGAATCAAGGCTGTGACAATCAGTGCTCTAAATTACCCACCTATAGCATCTTCTGTGAGGTGTACCCTTATCTCAACCTACCTGGACTAGGGTAAGAATGTAGACTGACATCATTATAGTTAAACTCCTTCCCTAATAACATGTATAATTTCAGCTCTAGTATGTTATAGCAGTAACATTGAACACATTAATTATCAAGGTATCACATGTATGCCTGGGGTCAAGAGTCTTAGCAAAGTCCAGAAGATCCACATTTAGATGACCTGCAAGGGAAAAGGAAGACAAGAGAAAACAGCACCTCAAAAGCCCCAAGGCCCAACAGTACATTATATATTATCCTCTTCAGGCTCATTGGTACCTGGGGCATTGGTAATTTGTCTCATATCCTATATTCTATTAACATAAACATTTAATACCTGAACTTATTGATTATAGCATATGTACATGAGTCCAAAAGTTCAGAGCATAGTCTATTTAGACTGCAAATAGTAAACCTGCAGGGGAAAAGGAAATCAGAAGAAAAAACAGTTCAAGATCCCCTAGGACCATCTGTACTTTACCCAATGGCCTCTTCGGATGAGCTGGTATTCGGAGGGCTCCGTGAGGGCATCGCTGTCACCGGCAAGGGCCTGTCAGATGTTCCATGGTGGAGTGATAAAGCTTCAAAAAAATTTTCGTACATACCCGGTCTGAATATGGCTGTCTTGTTATTGTTGGAGGCAATGATAGATACCGGAAAGCCCCATCTGTATTGGATCTTGCAATTCCGCAGGATGGTAGTGATGTGGCCCAATTCCCTTCGCTTCTGAAGGGTTATCGGTGATAAATCGGTAAAAATTTGTATATCCTCACCCACGTGGGTGATAGGGTGTTTCTTCCTGGCGCCTTGTAGGATTTCTTCCTTATAACTAAGGAACCTAACTATGATGTCCCTTGGGGGGGCCTTACCAGGGGGTTTAGGTCTCAAGGCCCTATGGGCCCTTTCTATTGGCACATCAGGTGATAATTGAGAGTCTTTAATGATTCTGAATAGTGCCTGAAGGTACCCTTCAATGTTCTGCGGGGCAACAGTTTCTGAGACTCCCCGGACACGCAGGTTGTTCCTGCGGCCTCTATTGTCTATGTCCTCCAATTTGTCGTTGATATATTGCATATTGTCTGCATGATTTTGAATATCAGAGGTGTGCTGTTTTAAAGTAGAGATAGATTCAATGGATGCCCTTTCTACCTTAATTACTCATGTCTCGAGAGCTGCAAAGTCTTTTCTCAGATCTCCAAACAAACTCCTCATCTCATTGAGGACCCCCTTAATATCTTCTTTAGAGGATAAGTGGAGCAAATCTTCTTTGGTGATAACTGAAGTGTGACTTGAATTGCTGTCTGTTGTTATTAGGCCCTGGCTGCCAGCCAAGTCGGCCATAGCTCCCTCTGATGTCTCTTTAGGCTTTTCCAGGGATCTAAGATATTGGCTCATGGGTTTATTACTAGTGGGTTTCTCTCCCTTTTGCTGTTTCTTAATAGGCATGCCCTTGCAATAGTATGTATAAATTCAGAGATAATAATTAGGAAAGGTATAAAAACTGCTCAAAAATGCAGAAATGTGATCACTGACAATGTATGCAGGGCCATATACGGTGTATTAATCACGTGATTAAACTTAAACATCAGCCTAAGCAGGGCCTCTCTTCACCGTCTACAATGTCTTTCTTTAGGGTTTTATCCCCCTAGGTTAACACCTATGCTGTAGCCACAAGCAGAATAAATCTTTTATAGGGCAATATATGTATCAATCACCCTTTTTTATTGCAGCGGTAAACTTCACATCTCTGTACTAGGCTATAATGGGTATGCCGTGTGTTAGATTGCCCGGTGTTTGCTATATGTGTGACGGGTCCAGCAGGGCAGCTTACCGGTATTGCAGAAGTCCAGCTTGTAGCCCCTCAGATGTTTCCATGGGCCTCTTGTTTCGGATCGCATGTAGTGTGAGCTGCACAGAAGTCCCCGCCAGCGTGGCGCATGCAGCGGTAATACAACCTCTGCTGATTGTGTCTTTTATGCGGCCCGGAGCAATCCTCTCTGGATGTGAGCTTAAAAGGGTCCCTCCGAGGTGCGGTAATACTGTAAAGCCTGTTCCGCTTCCAGCTTTAGTGCTGTGTACCTCCGTGAGCTAAGGCCTTGCTGTTGAGATCTCTTAGTGTTATGGAGGAGCAGTGCTCACCACGTGGGTCTCCTTGCCGTCTGTTCAATCTCTCCTAATGCAGCGGTCTCCGGTATTTTCACCTTGTACTTCAGCAAATGTTAATCCCCGCAGTTTTTCATACCTGTCGCCAAAGTATATTAACAGATTGTTGTGCTTAATTTGCTAAGTTGTCAGCTTTGGTTGCAGGAGCCCAGCTAGTGTGCGACCATCTCCCTGCGTGGTCAGGCTCCGCCCCCCAAGGACAGAGTTTTTATTCAAATCTGTTTGTGGTTCCCAAAAAAGAGGGAACCTTCAGACCAATTTTGGATCTAAAGATCTTAAACAAATTCCTCAGAGTTCCATCTTTCAAAATGGAAACTATTCGAACCATCTTACCCATGATCCAAGAGGGTCAGTACATGACCACAGTGGAATTAAAGGATGCCTACCTTCACATTCCGATTCACAAGAATCATCATCGGTTCCTGAGATTTGCCTTTCTAGACAGGCATTACCAATTTGTAGCTCTTCCCTTCGGGTTGGCTACAGCCCCAAGAATTTTCACAAAGGTTCTGGGCTCTCTTCTGGCGGTTCTAAGACCGCGAGGCATAGCGGTGGCTCCTTATCTAGACGACATCCTGATACAGGCGTCAAGCTTTCAAATTGCCAAGTCTCATACAGAGATAGTTCTGGCATTTCTGAGGTCGCATGGGTGGAAAGTGAAAGAAGAAAAGAGTTCTCTATCTCCTCTCACAAGGGTTTCCTTCCTAGGGACTCTTATAGATTCTGTAGAAATGAAAATTTACCTGACGGAGTCCAGGTTATCAAAACTTCTAAATGCTTGCCGTGTTCTTCACTCCACTCTGCGCCCTACGGTGGCTCAGTGCATGGAGGTAATCGGCTTAATGGTAGCGGCAATGGACATAGTGCCATTTGCACGCCTGCATCTCAGACCGCTGCAATTATGCATGCTCAGTCAGTGGAATGGGGATTACACAGATTTGTCCCCTCTACTAAATCTGGATCAGGAAACCAGAGATTCTCTTCTCTGGTGGTTATCTCGGGTCCACCTGTCCAAGGGTATGACCTTTCGCAGACCAGATTGGACGATTGTAACAACAGATGCCAGCCTTCTAGGTTGGGGTGCAGTCTGGAACTCCCTGAAGGCTCAGGGATCGTGGGCTCAGGAGGAGAAACTCCTCCCAATAAATATTCTGGAGTTAAGAGCAATATTCAATGCTCTTCTAGCTTGGCCTCATTTAGCAACCCTGAGGTTCATCAGATTTCAGTCGGACAACATCACGACTGTGGCTTACATCAACCATCAAGGGGGAACCAGGAGTTCCCTAGCGATGTTAGAAGTCTCCAAGATAATTCGCTGGGCAGAGTCTCACTCTTGCCACCTATCAGCGTTCCATATCCCAGGTGTAGAGAACTGGGAGGCGGATTTTCTAAGTCGTCAGACTTTTCATCCGGGGGAGTGGGAACTCCATCCGGAGGTGTTTGCTCAATTGGTTCATCGTTGGGGCAAACCAGAACTGGATCTCATGGCGTCTCACCAGAACGCCAAGCTTCCTTGTTACGGATCCAGGTCCAGGGACCCAGAAGCGACGCTGATAGATGCTCTAGCAGCTCCTTGGTTCTTCAACCTGGCTTATGTGTTTCCACCGTTTCCTCTGCTCCCTCGTCTGATTGCCAAATTCAGACAGGAGAGGGCATCGGTGATTCTGATAGCGCCTGCGTGGCCACACAGGACCTGGTATGCAGACCTAGTGGACATGTCATCCTTTCCACCATGGACTCTGCCTCTGAGACAAGACCTCATACAAGGTCCTTTCAATCATCCGAATCTAATTTCTCTTAGACTGACTGCATGGAGATTGAACGCTTGATCCTATCAAAGCGTGGTTTCTCCGAGTCAGTCATTAATACAGGCACGAAAGCCTGTCACCAGGAAAATCTACCACAAGATATGGCGTAAATATCTTCATTGGTGTGATTCCTAGGATATTGTCCTTCCTCCAAGAGGGTTTGGACAAAGGATTATCAGCTAGTTCTTTGAAGGGACAGATTTCTGCTCTGTCTATTCTTTTTCACAAGCGTCTGGCAGAAGTTCCAGACGTTCAGACATTTTGTCAGGCTTTAGTTAGAATTAAGCCTGTGTTTAAACCTGTTGCTCCTCCATGGAGCTTAAACTTGGTTCTTAAAGTTCTTCAAGGGGTTCTGTTTGAAACCCCTTCATTCTATTGATATCAAACTTCTATCATGGAAAGTTCTTTTTCTGATGGCTATTTCCTCGGCTCGAAGAGTCTGAGTTATCTGCCTTACATTGTGATTCTCCTTATCTGATCTTTCATTCAGAAAAAGTAGTTCTACGTACAAAACCTGGGTTTTTACCCAAGGTGGTTTCTAACAAGAATATCAATCAAGAGATTGTTGTTCCATCATTATGTCCTAATCCTTCTTCAAAGGAACGTCTTTTGCATAATTTAGACGTAGTCCGTGCCTTGAAGTTTTACTTACAAGCGACTAAAGATTTTCGTCAAACATCTAGCCTGTTTGTTGTTTACTCTGGACAGAGGAGAGGTCAAAAGGCCTCGGCAACCTCTCTTTCTTTTTGGCTTCGGAGTATAATTCGTTTAGCCTATGAGACTGCTGGACAGCAGCCCCCTGAAAGGATTACAGCTCATTCCACTAGAGCTGTGGCTTCCACCTGGGCCTTTAAAAATGAGGCTTCTGTTGAACAGATTTGCAAGGCTGCGACTTGGTCTTCGCTTCATACTTTTTCCAAATTTTACAAATTTGATACTTTTGCTTCTTCGGAGGCTGTTTTTGGGAGAAAGGTTCTACAGGCAGTGGTTCCTTCTGTTTAAGTACCTGCCTTGTCCCTCCCTTCATCCGTGTACTTTAGCTTTGGTATTGGTATCCCACAAGTAATGGATGATCCGTGGACTGGATACACCTTACAAGAGAAAACATAATTTATGCTTGCCTGATAAATTTATTTATCTTGTGGTGTATCCAGTCCACGGCCCGCCCTGTCATTTTAAGGCAGGTATTTTTTAATTTTAAACTTCAGTCACCACTGCACCCTATGGTTTCTCCTTTCTCTGCTTGTCTTCGGTCGAATGACTGGATATGGCAGTTAGGAGAGGAGCTATATAGCAGCTCTGCTGTGGGTTATCCTCTTGCAACTTCCTGTTGGGAAGGAGAATATCCCACAAGTAATGGATGATCCGTGGACTGGATACACCACAAGAGAAATAAATTTATCAGGTAAGCATAAATTATGTTTTTCTCTCACGCGTTCCAGCAAACCCAGTGAAGGTTCAGGCCTTTCTGAAGTATTTCAGATCTAGAGCTTACAGGGGTTATTATACCAGTTCAGTTTCAGGAACAGGGTCTGTGGTTTTATTCAAATCTATTCATTGACCCAAACAAAGAAAATTCATTCAGGCCAGTTCTGGATCTGAAAATTTTTAACCGTTTTGTGAGAGTGCCAACTTTAAAAATGGTGACTAAGGACTATTCTGCCTTTTGTTCAGCAATATCATTATATGTCCACGATAGACTTACAGGATGCATATCTTCATATTCCGATTCATCCAGACCACTATAGGTTTCTAATAATCTCTTTTCTAGACAAGCATTACCAATTTGTCGCTCTTCCATTTGGCCTAGTGACAGCTCCAAGAATTTTTTCAAAAGTTCTCGATGCCCTACTCTCTGTAATCAGAGAACAGAGTATTGCGGTGTTTCCTTTTATGGACGATATCTTGGTACTAGCTCAGTCTTTACATTTTGCAGAATCTCACAAAAATCAACTAGTGTTGTTTCTTCAAAGACATGGTTGGAGGATCAATTTACCAAAAAGTTCCTTGATTCCTCAGACAAGGGTCACCTTTTTAGGTTTCCAGATAGTCAGTGTCCATGACTCTGTCTCTAACAGACAAGAGACGTTTAAAATTGGTTGCAGCTTGACGGCACCTTCAGTCTCAGTCATTCCCTTCAGTGGCTATGTGCATGGAAGTTTTAGGTCTCATGACTGCAGCATCGGACGTGATCCCCTTTGCTCATTTTCATATGAGACCTCTCCAGCTTTGTATGCTAAAGCAATGTTGCAGGGATTATACAAAGATATCTCAATTAATATCCTTAAATCCCAATGTTCATCTTTCTCTGACTTGGAGGTTAGGGAGCTGTCTGGGGAACTCTGACAGCGCAAGGGGTTTGAAATCTCAAGAGGCGAGGTTACCAATCAATATTTTGGAACTCCGTGCTATTTTCAGGGCTCTTCAGGTTTGGCCTCTGTTAAAGAGAGAACCATTAATTTGTTTTCAGACAGACAATGTCATAACTGTGCATGTGTCAATCATCAAGGCGGGACTCGCAGTCCCCTAGCTATGAAAGAAGTATCTTTGATACTTGCTTGGGCGGAATCCAGCTCTTGTATAATTTCTGCGGTACATATCCCAGGTATAGACAATTGGGAAGCGGATTATCTCAGCCGTCAGACTTTACATCCGGGGATTGTTTTCTCCATCCAGATGTGTTTTTTTCAGATTGTTCAGATGTGGGGTCTTCCAGAAATAGATCTGATGGCTTCTCATCTAAACAAGAAACTTCCCAGGTACCTATCCAGGTCCAGGGATCCTCAGGTGGAGTCAGTGGATGCGTTGGCAGTTCCTTGGTTTTACCAACCTGCTTATATCTTTCTGCCTCTAGTTCTTCCAAGAGTGATTTACAAAATAATCATGGAACATTAGTTTGTTTCTGGTAACTCCAGCATGGCCTCACAGGTTCTGGTATGCGGACCTTGTCCGGATGTCCAGTTGTCAACCTTGGCCACTTCCTTTAATACCAGACCTTCTGTCTCAAGGACCGTTTTTCCATCAGGATCTCAAATTGCTAAATTTGAAGGTATGGAAATTGAACGCTTAGTCATAGAAGTTTCTCTGACTCAGTGATTGATACTATGTTACAGGCTCGTAAATCTGTTTCTAGGAAAATTTATTATCGAGTTTGGAAGACTTATATTTCATGGTGTTCTTCTCATAAATTCTCCTGGCATTCTTTTAGAATTCCTAGAATTTTACAGTTTCTTCAGGATGGTTTGGATAAAGCTTTATCTGCAAGTTCCTTGAAGGGACAAATCTCTGCTCTTTCCGTTTTATTTCACAGAAAGATTGCTAAGCTTCCTGATATTCACTGTTTTGTTCAGGCTTTGGTCAGTATCAAGCCTGTCATTAAATCAATATCTCCTTCTTGGAGTCTTAATTTGGTTTTGAAAGCTCTAAAGGCTCGTCCTTTTGAGCCTATGCATTATTTGGATATTAAACTACTTTCTTGGAAAGTGTTGTTCCTTTTGGCTATCTCTTCTGCTAGAAGAGTTTCTGATTTATATGCTCTTTCTTGTGAGTCACTTTTTCTGCTTTTTCATCAAGATAAGGCAGTTTTGCGGACTTCATTTAAATTTTTACCTAAAGTTGTGAATTCTAACAACATTAATCCTAAGAATTCTTTGGAAAGATCATTACATTCTCTGGATGTTGTAAGAGCTTTGAAATATACTGAAGCTACTAAAGATTTCAGTAAGACTTCTAGTCTATTTGTTGTCTTTTCTGGTTCTAGGAAAGGTCAGAAAGCTTCTGCAATTTCCTTGGTATCTTGGCTAAAGCTTTTGATTCATAAGGCTTATTTGGAGTCGGGTCAGGCCCCGCCTCAGAATCACAGCTCATTCTACTAGATCAGTCTCCACTTCATGGGTTTTTAAGAATGAAGCTTCAGTTGATCAGATTTGCAAAGCAGCAACTTGGTCTTCTTTGCATACATTTACTAAATTGTACTGTTTTGATTTATTTGCCTCTTCGGAAGCAGTTTTTGGTAGAAAAGTTCTTCAGGCAGCTGTTTCAGTTTGATTCCTCTGCTTATGTGTTAATTTTTTTTTGTTTTTTTTTTTCTTTCATTTATGAGAAACCTTTTTTTTTGGTTGTGGATTTAATTTTTTCTGCGGAAAATGGCTGTTTATTTTTATCCCTCCCCCTCTAGTGACTCTTCTGTGGAGTACCACATCTTGGGTATTACTATCCCATACGTCACTAGCTCATGGACTCTTGCCAATTACATGAAAGAAAACATAATTTATGTCCATGAGACCCACCCTTTTTATGGTGGTTATATTTTTTGTATAAAGTACAATTATATTTCCCATTCCTTTTTTAATGCTTTTTTACTCCTTTTTTCTATCACCCCACTACTTGGCTATTCATTAAACTGAATTGTGGGTGTGGTGAGGGGTGTATTTATAGGCATTTGAGGTTTGGGAAACTTTGCCCCTCCTGGTAGGATTATATATCCCATACGTCACTAGCTCATGGACTCTTGCCAATATGAAAGAAATTAATCAGGTAAGTTCATACATAAATTATGTTTTCTTATTTACATTTATCATCAAATGTGCTTTGTTCTCTTGGTATTTGTTGTAAGCTAAACCTAGGTAGGCTCATATATCTATTTTGAAAGACTCCAAGGGCTTAGAAATTAGCATAAGGGTCAGTCTACAGAAGCTTAGATACAAGGTAATCACACAGGTAAAACGTATATTAATATAAGTGTTGGTTATGCAAAACTGGGGAATGGGTAATAAAGGGATTGTCTATCTTTTTAAACCAAGATTTTCAAGTTGACTGTCCCTTTTTAAAGGGACATTAAACACTAAATACATTTTATAAGCATAGTATTGAGGTGCTGCCATTTCAAAATGTCTTTTACTTCATCCGAGTGCAGATTTGTTTGCACATGTGCAGTAACTTCTTCAAAAACCTGCAGTGTAACTTAGGTTCCATAATGGAAGCAGCATGATTAGAGGGAGGAGCATGAAATGTATTTAGTGTTTAAAAGGGGTAGAAAGGTCAAAACTAAAATGTGCAGGGGTGTATTTCAATTTGAAATAGAATGTTTGCAATATATTTCCATTAGCAAAAAAGCTTGTAGTAAAACAAAACAAAATATGTGGCATATGCACATATCCTGTGAGGGCCTTTACACCAGTATTCAAACATCTAAACTTCTCAGTCACCAATAGCCTGTATGATGTTTGTCTTCACAAAAGAAATACACGACATCCCCAGCTATCTGAGAAGTTGCAGGGTTTCTAATGCTGGTGTACGGCCTTCACAGGATATGTGCGTATGCTGCAGAAAAACAGTAATAACTTTTATTAGAAGAATGTTTGCTCATGGAACTGTATTGGAAAAATGCTTCTATTTCAAACCGAAATGTCCCCATGCACATTTCATTTTTGACCTTTCTGTCTCTTTTTTTAATATCCCTTTAACAAAACGTTTTGGCAGTATCATCTCATCACCTCCAGTAAAAACCGTCACAGACAGGGTTAGGCTTGTGAAGTCTGCAGTGCCCTATTTTAATTCTAAGAATAAGAAGACCCACAATTTTCAGTTACATTTACTTTAAAGGGACATTCCGGTCAAATTGTAAATGCACATAGATGAATTACATCTTTAAATAGAAACATATTTGCAATATACTTGTTTTGGCAAAAATGCTTCTGGTAAAACTTATCACTGTTTTAGTGTTAACATTTTTCTCTGCATTTAAAGCATAGATATTGTCAGTTGACCAGCATTTTAAATACTGCAGCTGCTCAGCATGACAGTGGGGCTTGTATTATATCATCAATTAAGAAATTGAGTCATTACCAGATGATACAAGCACCTTAGGCTCTGAGCATATGCTGTATTTAAAATGCTGGTGCACAGTGCATACTTAAATACACTTTCTTCTGTTATGTGTGATCAGTCCACGGGTCATCATTACTTCTGGGATATAACTCCTCCCCAACAGGAAATGCAAGAGGATTCACCCAGCAGAGCTGCATATAGCTCCTCCCCTCTACGTCAGTCCCAGTCATTCTCTTGCACCCAACGACTAGATAGGATGTGTGAGAGGATTATGGTGATTATACTTAGTTTTTATGACTTCAATCAAAAGTTTGTTATTTTAAAATAGCACCGGAGCGTGTTATTACTTCTCTGGCAGAGTTTGAGGAAGAATCTGTCAGAGTTTTTTACTATGATTTTAACCGGAGTAGTTAAGATCATATTGCTGTTCTCGGCCATCTGAGGGAGGTAAAGGCTTCAGATCAGGGGACAGCGGGCAGATGAATCTGCATTGAGGTATGTAGCAGTTTTTATTTTCTGAATGGAATTGATGAGAAAATCCTGCCATACCGTTAAAATGACATGTATGTATACACTTCAGTATTCTGGGGATGGTATTTCACCGGAACTACTCTGTTAAAGGTCACTAATCCTTTTTAATAACTATTTATCATGTTAAACGTTTTTGCTGGAATGTAAAATCGTTTACATTGCTGAGGTACTGTGTGAATAAATATTTGGGCATTATTTTCCACTTGGCAGTTTTTTTGCTTTAATTGTGACAGTTTCGTTTCTCTTCACTGCTGTGTGGGAGAGGGAGGGGCCGTTTTTGGCGCTCTTTGCTACGCATCAAAAAATACCAGTCAGTTACTTTTATATTTCCTGCATGATCCGGTTCATCTCTGATAGATCTCAGGGGTCTTCAAACTTCTTTGAAGGGAGGTAAATTCTCTCAGCAGAGCTGTGAGAATTCTTATAGTGACTGTGAATAAAAACGTTGCTTTGTATTTTTTATGTCAAATTTAATTATTGTTATTTTACTAATGGGAACAAACCTTTGCTAAAAGTTTTGTTGTTTTAAAGTTTGATGCTATAACTGTTTTTCAGTTCATTATTTCAACTGTCATTTAATCGTTAGTACCTCTTTGAGGCACAGTACGTTTTTTGCTAAAAAAGATTATAACCAAGTCGTAAGTTTTTTGCTAGTGTGTTAAACATGTCTGACTCAGAGGAAGATATCTGTGTCATTTGTTCCAATGCCAAGGTGGAGCCCAATAGAAATTTATGTACTAACTGTATTGATGCTACTTTAAATAAAAGTCAATCTGTACAATGTGAACAAATTTCACCAAACAGCGAGGGGAGAGTTATGCCGACTAACTCGCCTCACGCGGCAGTACCTGCATCTCCCGCCCGGGAGGTGCGTGATATTTTGGCGCCTAGTACATCTGGGCGGCCATTACAGATAACATTACAAGATATGGCTACTGTTATGACTGAAGTTTTGTCTAAATTACCAGAACTAAGAGGCAAGCGTGATCACTCTGGGGTGAGAACAGAGTGCGCTGACAATGCTAGGGCCATGTCTGATACTGCGTCACAGCTCGCAGAGCATGAGGACGGAGAGCTTCATTCTGTGGGTGACGGTTCTGATCCAAACAGATTGGACTCAGATATTTCAAATTTTAAATTTAAATTGGAGAACCTCCGTGTATTACTAGGGGAGGTCTTAGCAGCTCTCAACGATTGTAACACCGTTGCAATACCAGAGAAACTGTGTAGGTTGGATAAATACTTTGCGGTACCGGCGAGTACTGACGTTTTTCCTATACCTAAGAGACTAACTGAAATTGTTACTAAGGAGTGGGATAGACCCGGTGTGCCGTTCTCACCCCCTCCAATATTTAGAAAGATGTTTCCAATAGACGCCACCACTCGGGACTTATGGCAAACGGTCCCCAAGGTGGAGGGAGCAGTTTCTACTTTAGCTAAGCGTACCACTATCCCGGTGGAGGATAGCTGTGCTTTCTCAGATCCAATGGATAAAAAATTAGAGGGTTACCTTAAGAAAATGTTTGTTCAACAAGGTTTTATATTACAACCCCTTGCATGTATCGCGCCGATTACGGCTGCGGCAGCATTTTGGATTGAGTCGCTTGAAGAGAACCTTAGTTCATCTACGCTAGACGACATTACGGACAGGCTTAGAGTCCTTAAACTAGCTAATTCCTTCATTTCGGAGGCCGTAGTACATTTAACCAAACTTACGGCTAAGAACTCAGGATTCGCCATACAGGCACGTAGGGCGCTGTGGCTAAAATCCTGGTCAGCTGATGTTACTTCTAAGTCCAAATTACTTAATATACCTTTCAAGGGGCAGTCTTTATTTGGGCCCGGTTTGAAAGAGATTATCGCTGACATTACAGGAGGTAAGGGCCACGCCCTACCTCAAGACAAAGCCAAAGCTAAGGCTAGACAGTCTCTTTTTCCTCTCACAAGAGTTCCATTCTTGGGGACTCTTATAGATTCTGTAGAAATGAAGATTTACCTGACAGAGGACAGGTTAACAAAGCTTCAAAATGCATGCCGTGTCCTTCATTCCATTCAACACCCGTCAGTAGCTCAATGCATGGAGGTGATCGGCTTAATGGTAGCGGCAATGGACATAGTACCTTTTGCACGCCTACACCTCAGACCTCTGCAATTATGCATGCTAAGTCAGTGGAATGGGGATTACTCAGATTTGTCCCCTACTCTGAATCTGAATCAAGAGACCAGAAATTCTCTTCTATGGTGGCTTCATCGGCCACACCTGTCCAGGGGGATGCCATTCAGCAGGCCAGACTGGACAATTGTAACAACAGACGCCAGCCTACTAGGTTGGGGCGCTGTCTGGAATTCTCTAAAGGCTCAGGGACTATGGAATCAGGAGGAGAGTCTCCTTCCAATAAACATTCTGGAATTGAGGGCAGTTCTCAATGCCCTTCTAGCTTGGCCCCAATTAACAACTCGGGGGTTCATCAGGTTTCAGTCGGACAACATCACGACTGTAGCTTACATCAACCATCAGGGAGGGACAAGAAGCTCCCTAGCAATGGTGGAAGTATCAAAGATAATTCGCTGGGCAGAGTCTCACTCTTGCCACCTGTCAGCAATCCACATCCCGGGAGTGGAGAACTGGGAGGCGGATTTCTTGAGTCGCCAGACTTTTCATCCGGGGGAGTGGGAACTTCATCCGGAAGTCTTTGCCCAAATACTTCGACGTTGGGGCAAACCAGAGATAGATCTCATGGCGTCTCGCCAGAACGCCAAACTTCCTCGCTACGGGTCCAGATCCAGGGATCCGGGAGCGGTTCTGATAGATGCTTTGACAGCACCTTGGAACTTCGGGATGGCTTATGTGTTTCCACCCTTTCCACTGCTTCCTCGATTGATTGCCAAAATCAAGCAGGAGAGAGCATCAGTGATTCTAATAGCGCCTGCATGGCCACGCAGGACTTGGTATGCAGATCTAGTGGACATGTCATCCTGTCCGCCTTGGTCTCTACCTCTAAGACAGGACCTTCTGATACAGGGTCCATTCAAACATCAAAATCTAACTTCTCTGAAGCTGACTGCTTGGAAATTGAACGTTTGATTTTATCAAAACGTGGTTTTTCTGAATCGGTTATTGATACCCTGATACAGGCTAGGAAGCCTGTTACCAGAAAGATTTACCATAAAATATGGCGTAAATACCTATACTGGTGCGAATCCAAACATTACTCCTGGAGTAAGGTTAGGATCTCTAGGATATTGTCTTTTCTACAAGAAGGGTTAGAAAAGGGTTTATCAGCTAGTTCATTAAAGGGACAGATTTCAGCTCTGTCCATCTTGTTACACAGGCGTCTGTCAGAAAATCCAGACGTCCAGGCTTTTTGTCAGGCTTTAGCTAGGATCAAGCCTGTGTTTAAAGCTGTTGCTCCGCCATGGAGTTTAAACTTAGTTCTTAACGTTTTACAGGGTGTTCCATTTGAACCCCTTCATTCCATTGATATAAAATTGTTATCTTGGAAAGTTCTGTTTTTAATGGCTATTTCCTCGGCTCGAAGAGTCTCTGAGTTATCAGCCTTACATTGTGATTCTCCTTATCTGATTTTTCACTCAGACAAGGTAGTTCTGCGTACTAAACCTGGGTTCTTACCTAAGGTGGTCACTAACAGGAATATCAATCAAGAGATTGTTGTTCCATCCTTGTGTCCAAATCCTTCTTCAAAGAAGGAACGTCTTCTACACAATCTGGATGTAGTTCGTGCCCTCAAGTTCTACTTGCAGGCAACTAAAGATTTTCGCCAAACTTCTTCCCTGTTTGTCGTTTATTCTGGACAGAGGAGAGGTCAAAAAGCTTCTGCTACCTCTCTCTCTTTTTGGCTTCGTAGCATAATACGTTTAGCCTATGAGACTGCTGGTCAGCAGCCTCCTGAAAGAATTACAGCTCACTCCACTAGAGCTGTGGCTTCCACTTGGGCCTTTAAGAATGAGGCCTCTGTTGAACAGATTTGCAAGGCTGCAACTTGGTCTTCGCTTCATACTTTTTCCAAATTTTACAAATTTGACACTTTTGCTTCTTCGGAGGCTATTTTTGGGAGAAAGGTTCTTCAGGCAGTGGTTCCTTCTGTATAATGAGCCTGCCTATCCCTCCCGTCATCCGTGTACTTTTGCTTTGGTATTGGTATCCCAGAAGTAATGATGACCCGTGGACTGATCACACATAACAGAAGAAAACATAATTTATGCTTACCTGATAAATTCCTTTCTTCTGTTGTGTGATCAGTCCACGGCCCGCCCTGTTTTAAGGCAGGTAAATATCTTTTAAATTATACTCCAGTCACCACTTCACCCTTGGTTACTCCTTTCTCGTTGATTCTTGGTCGAATGACTGGGACTGACGTAGAGGGGAGGAGCTATATGCAGCTCTGCTGGGTGAATCCTCTTGCATTTCCTGTTGGGGAGGAGTTATATCCCAGAAGTAATGATGACCCGTGGACTGATCACACAACAGAAGAAAGGAATTTATCAGGTAAGCATAAATTATGTTTTTGAAACCGCTATAGCTTTTTTTGCTAATACGTGTATATTACAAAAATGCTTCTATTCAAAACTGAAATGCATCCATGTGGATTCCAATTTTGGTTGGAATGTCCCTTTACCCATTTTTAAGTATATTACAAAGTTTGTTATGCATAATTAATTAAAAGCATTTGTGTCCATTTTAAAAGAATATTAAATGGTTAAATATTTTCTTCATAAATGGAAAGAGTCCACAGCTGCATTTATTACTTTTGGGTAATAAGAACCTGGCCACCAGGAGGAGGCAAAGACCCACCAGCCAAAGGCTTAAATACTCTTCCAACTTCCCCTCATCCCCCAGTCATTCATTGCCTTTCGTCCCAGAAGGTTGGCAGAGAAGTGTCAGAAGTTTTTCGTCTCTTATGGTGGGTAGTATTCTTCGGCATGGGACGGAAGTTTTAAGTAATCCTGTCAGTCTCTCAGTGAGGGCTTGGATGAAAGTTAGTCCGGAGATGCAGAAAGAGTCTTTATGCGAAACCATCCCTACTCATTTTAACAACTCCACCAGCAATCGGCATTGTCGAACTTCACTGCCTGCTTTCTTCTCTTAAGTCCATGGCAGAGGCGAGGCTACTATCCGTCACAAGGACTGTGTTCCTGTTCCACAGCGTAGATTCTAGTAAGATCGTTCCATTTTATTTCTTCATGAATGTACTGTAACTCATTTGTTCCTGAAAAATACAGGGTCTCAGTGGGACTCCTTTAGTATCTTGGAATCAAGGGTTAATATCTTCTGAGGGGGATTATTGAACAGGGTTTTTTTTTTAATCATGTTTATGTGATTCAATCTGCTTATGTGTAGTGTTAACTGGGCTCGTGGCCTTGGAACATAACGGCCTGTTGAAGTGATGAGACCTTAGGGTCGGGCTCATTTTTATTTGTTTTGGACTGTAGGGTTCACCTTGTGACCGGGCATGTTTTACGTTCTGGTCTCCCATTTCCGCATTCCTGACTGTGGGGACGGAGAGTTCTAGTCTGCTGGTGTCTGGTCCATAGGAGGTGGTGAGTGCCCCAGCCATTGTGGGTGTCAGGTGTCTTTTAAATTGTTTTATATATATATATATATATATATATATATAGTTCTTTTTTTTTTTTGGTATCATTTATCCAGTTATGGAGGATAATGATGTTGAGATTGTTCAACTTTCTGATTCAGATTTTTTGTCCTGTGAAGAATGCGAATTGGCCCCATTGACTCAGGTCAGTCAGTTATGTTCTTTAGGCCGTCCTAAAGCCTCTTGTTCTTCGGGCTCGGGGGATTCAAGGGACGGCTGAGCCATCCGCCTCGGGGGGGGCCTGTCCTCTGGGAGGCAAGTTCTCTACCGCTTCCTACTACTACACATGCGGGTAACCCAGGTTATGTGTTTCCCTCCTCGGAGGGTGGATTGTTCCTCCCAGAGGTTGTGGCACGTTTTCACTTTTACATACTTTTGGCGCTTGCGCGTCTACAAAGTCCAGATGTTTATTTGCGGTTGTGCTCGTGCCCGATTGCACCAGTTCTCTCGGCCTCTGGAGGGCATGTGCACTGTTCCTGAGTGTTGTGCCTTTCGTTACAGGCAGGCTCGCCTTTGTGTTTTACTCGCACGTTTTTGAGCTGTTTGGGGACCCTATCCTTCTCAGGTATGGGACTCATCAGTCTCCTCCTTCGAATGGCTCACCTCATTAGACATGGGGGGGATGAAGTAATCTCCTTTAAAGGGACAGTCAACACCAGAATTTTTGTTGTTTTACGATAGATAATCCCTTTATTACCAATTCCCCAGTTTTGCATAACCAACACAGTTATAATTATGCACGTTTTACCTCTGTAATTACCTTGTATCTAAGCCTCAGCAGACTGCCCCCTTATTTCAGTTCTTTTGACAGACTTGCATTTTAGCCAATCAGAGCTGTCTCCATGGTAAATTCACGTGCATGAGCTCAATGTTATCTATATGAAATACGTGAACTAATGCCCTCTAGGGGTACAAAAATATTAAAATGCATTTAGATTAGCGGCAGCCTTCAAGGCCTAAGAAATTAGCATATGAACCTCCTAGTTTTAGCTTTCAACTAAGAATACCAAGAGAACAAAGCAAAATTGGTGATAAAAGTAAATTGGAAAGTTGTTTAAAATGACATGCCCTATTTGAAACATGAAAGTTTTTTGTTTTTTTGGACTTGACTTTCCCTTTAAGTATTGTTATCGAGATCTTTCCTACTTTTGTTGGAAGAACAGGGTTTCCGTTCGGCTGGTCCTGCGGATCTTTCAGTTCTTCTTGGGCGTTAACCCTCTGGTTGCCTGTTTATTTTATTTTATCTGGTTAGGATGGATTTTATTTTATTTTTCATACTGTGTTTCCTGCGGGAACTTAATCTCTGGGATCGATACTCGCTGTTTGCTTCTACGGAAGTTGTTCGGGACACGTTAGTCCCATGTTTTTCTGTTCTCTTCCTCCCTCTCTCTTCCTCCCTCCCTGAGGGCGGATTTAGCCAGCTTGGCAGTTATGACCCTGGTTGCAGGCTGGTCCTGCTTGGGTTCAGATCTTCTGTCTCGCGGCTTATTCAGACATGTGGCACCTATTATACCTTGCTGGTCAGGTTGGGGTGCCGAGTGCTCTTAACATTATTTATGTTATTTGTTTAAATAGCTTCAACTAAGCATTCTCAAGAGGACTTGCGGGTCCATGAGGCTCTCGGGATTGTTTCGGTCCTAAATAGCAGTCACTCTGGTGACTGGGTCAGTGAATTTTGCTGTGTCACTCTCTGTTTCCAATACCTTCAGAACCTAGAGTTTTCCTTTCCACGTGGTGGGAAAATTAGAGGGTTTAGCGCCACTTTCCGCCGGCGGGGCGGTGTTGCTTTAGGAAATTGTCCTTTGTGGGCTTGTTCCTTTAGTGGTTCTCTTCTTCATAGAGACCTCTTGCATTGTCTGTTTTCTCCTTGGAATGTTTTGCCTTCGGGGGACTTGGATTCCCTTCGGGAGTTGGTGGTTCCGTTTCGGGACATTGGACAGTGGGTTCCTTCTGGGCTCCGGTTAGGGTTCCTTCCCAGTGTTGGGTATGCTCTGCATCTCTTTCTTGGGATAGAAGAGGTCCTAGTGGTTTTCCACTCAGATGGTTTAGGCATTGCCATCCAGGTGGCATCCAAACCCTGGTTTTACCGTCTTCTGACTTTCACTCTGAGGCGATGTGGAGGTTTGATGTTGCTCTGTTCGGGTGACTTGTCCTCACTGTTCCTCTGGTGTCTGGAGCTTGTGGCTAGCTGGATAGCTAGCTCAGCATACTAATGCTCTGTGGCTACTCTGTGCTGTTGCAACCAAGGGTTGCTAGTTCGATCCCCGGTGAGGTCTACTCTGCATTTTCTCCTTCCAAGGTTAATTTGATGAGCAGAGTTTTTTTTGTCCCTTTAGAGGGATTAGCCGCACTTTTAAAGCACAATCATGTGACTGTTGCTTGGATGCCTGTTAGCTCTAGTGTCCTTTTATGGACCTGGCTCTTTGGAGTGTTGGGCTCCTGTGAGGGGTGGTCTCTTCCCTTTGGGTTGGGACTTACAAGGGCTTCTTGCTCTTGTTATCCAGGTTGTTTTAGATTTTTCCCTGGGAGGTCTGTTTTTGATATCAATCAAGGGATTTGTGTTCCTGGAAGATTGTTTAGATTAAACATTGTGGGACCCGGGCTTCTTGTCCTGATCTTCCGGTGGTCGAGGGTTTTACTCAGCGTTTTCTCTTTGATCCGGCTGTGGGATGTTACTGGACCTTATGATCCTAGGACTGGCCTGGGGGTTCAAGTTTCTGTGGTTCTGTTCTGGCTGTTCTGTTTTGCAACTTGGCCAGATTTACTGAGAGCTCCTTGGGGCTTGACTTGTGCCGGACCATACGGTTCCCTTGGGACAACCAACTATCGTGACCTATTGGTGGGTTTCCCTGCCTAGCAAACGGAAGGTTTGCGGTTGCTCAACTGTCCTTTTGCGCCTGGTATGTGTGCTAGCACATTGTTTTAGTTTTTTTTTCTGTGTTTGTCAGTGAAGTGGCCTTGTGTCCTCTCAGTTCTTTCTACGATTTCCTGTCTTATGGGCAGGTGTTAATCGACGCTCTCCTCTTCAGGGGGCTCGGTGTCCTCCTTACAGAGGTGTGATTCCTTTTTTGGGGGCCTCTCCTGTGTTCAGGAGGTTGGAGCAGATGTTTTATCTGTTTCGTGGACTGGTCTGCTCTTTGAGTTGTTCCTTCCCATCTGGGGAGCTGCTGGCTCCGCATTGAGACTTCGTCTGGTGGCTTGCTAGATCCCTTGGGTCTATTACCTGCTCGATTGTCTTTCGATTGAAGAGGCTGGGTCCATTCTTCCACCCCTTTGGGGGCTGTTCTTGGGGTTCCTTCGGTTCCCTTGCTTTCAGATCTGCCGCTGCTTGGGCTGGTCCTGCTAGGTGTAGGATCTGAGATCTGTTGTTCATCCTCAGGTCTTGGGGGTGACAGTGGACCTTGTTTTTTCTGTGCTTCTTCCCCTTTGATCTGTGAGTAGGCTTGGTGGGCTGGATTGCCGGGAGAGTGTCGTCCTGTCTTGGAGGTTAGGCAATCTATTTTGTTTGGACGCTTCTTCCTTACGGATAGTGTTTCTCCGTGTCTTCCTACGGATGGCAGCGTGTTACTGGACTCATGTTTATTTTCTGAGTTTGCTACTTGTACTTTGCAGTTTGCTCAGTCTCTGAGTTCTGATGTTTTGAGGACTTAGTCTTCAGCTGTCTTTTCGATGCTGTTGCACGATGTTTGGGAGATGTTTCTTCTCCATGATAATGCCCAGTTGCTCCTTGTGGGTTGGGCGACGTCTCCCCTTGTTTCGGGATCCGTTCGGGTCTCTGTGGACTTGACCTTCCCTGAGGGGGTTTTTCCTTTAGGATTTTGCTGTGCCTTTGGGTATCCCTTTGGCTTACCCTTGTCCTCTCCCTTTTGGGGATTTTGGTACTGTACTAGAAGGGGTTGTGTGGGGACTGACTGCTGGGTGATGGTTGTCCTCGAGGAATGTTGGCTCAGTGAGTCTGCTTGCGGTCTCTATTTTGGCTTTTCGGACTATCTGCAGGTCAGTGTCCTTGGGGCCTTTTTCCTTCTAATTTTTTTGCCTGGCTCCAACGAATCAGGGTTTAGTTGGGTTGTGGTTTTTCAGGCCTGGTGCCCTCAGAATGGGCCGCCTATTGTACCCTCCTGTTTTTGCATTCAGTGTCCTCTATAGCTTGGGTATTGTTTTCCCAAAAGTAATGAATGCAGCTGTGGACTGATTCCATTTATGAAGAAAAACTTAAATTTTGCTTACCTGAATTTTCTTTTCTTCAGATGGAAAGAGTCCACAGCTCCCCACCCATATTTTTTCTGTGGGGCGTCTTTATTTTTATTCTTCTGGCACCTTTTCACCCTGGTATTTCTTCTACTGTTCCTTGATCCTCTGCAGAATGGCTGGGGAATAATGGAAGTGGGAGGAGTATTTAAGCCTTTAACTGGGGTGTCTTTGCCTCCTTCTGGTGGCCAGGTTCTTATTTCCCAAAAGTAATGAATGCAGCTGTGGACTCTCTCCATCTGAAGAAAAGAAAATTATCAGGTAAGCATAATTCTAAGTTTGTGTTGTTTTTTGTTTTTTTTTAAATGACACACCATAAAAATGCTCTGGTACTATTTCATAAAAAAAATTGAATAAAATCTCAGCTGTTGGATGGTACCAGAGACTTTTTATAACGTACATTCTGATTGCAGTGGAGCATATAAGAGCAGTGAAATGTGTAAAGTTAGAAATAATTTAAGAATGAAGCCTCACTCCTTTATTCCTCTCCCTTTCAGGCAGATGTATTCTCCTACGGCATAATCCTCTGTGAGATAATAGCGCGGATACAAGCTGACCCGGATTATCTGCCACGCACAGAGGTGAGCAGTGTCTGTGTGATGGTCACTGTAACAGTCAGCTGATGTGTGCTGCACATGTTTATTGTGAATTATTACACACCACCCCTAGCTCTGTGATCATAGGGCAGTGATACAACACTGGGATGGCTTCCTGTAAACAGACCGTAATTAACCCTAAACAAGGAAGTGTTCTATATAAACCTACCATTATTGATGTTCATTGTATAAGCTCTTCTATGCACACATCCATGTATGATTTTTTTTTTAGTCGGTGTTCGTTTTTGATAGGTTCTGTAGATTGAAGCAAATAAACTTGCACATGGTTATCATCGTTATTTATTTCGAGAGTGCTGCCAAATTCTTTAGAGAGGGTACATGAGTCATGGTGCACCCTGACACCAATTCATATATATGCATAAAACAGACTAAACAAAACCAATTCATACAAGAGTAAGCAAGACCAGCTTCTTTGTATGGTGGTCACACAAATCTCTGTAGTCCTCTGAACACTGTTGGTTAACCCATAAACAACTGCAAACGTACCCTGTGGCATCGGAAACAGGTGCTACATAGTCAGAATTATCGAACATTCATTTTAACAGTGATTGGCCATTTAAAGGGACAGTAAAGTCAAAATTAAACTTGCATGATTCAGATAGGGAATGCAATTTTAAACCACTTTTTAGTTTTACTTTCCTAAGATATGGAGAGTCCACAACGTCATTCAATTACTAGTGGGGAATATCACTCCTGGTCAGCAGGAGTAGGCAAAGAGCACCACAGCAAAGCTGTTAAATGTCACTCCCCTACCCATAATCTCCAGTCATTCTCTTTGCCTCTGTCAATGGAGGAGGTGAAGTCTGGTGTCTGAAGAAAAAAATTGATTTATTTTCGCTAGAAGCAAGATTTTTGGGTATAGCTGTAGTCCATGTCAATCTCTCCAGTAGAGTAGTGGTGGCTTTAAAGCAGTTAGAAATTGTGAGGTAGTCCTTGCTTGGTTTTCTAACATATTTGCTGCCTATGGTATAGAAAGCTAGAGTTAGTTACTCTGTTCTTACTTTTTCTACAGGTCTCTCTAAGGAGTATGTGTCCTTTCATGCCTAGTATGCTGTCTACCTGCCGGACAGCTGGATGTGCAGGTAAGTGTTTTTGTCTTCTAGGTTTGGAGACTTGCACTTAAATTTAACAAAAAAATATGCATTTTTTTGGGACACTTTAAACCCTTAGTAGGGTTTTTATTTTGGCAGTGTGCAGGCACAGGATATGTATGTGTGAGACTTAAGGTTAACCTTCCTTTATGGATAGGAAAGGGTTAACTTTTTATTTGTGGCTTAGTTTATTCTGCTGTGTGTTAAAGGTCCCTTTCGCTTTTTTTTTTTTTTTTTTTTTTTTTGAGCAATGGGTCTTTTTTTGTTAGTTTGCACTTAAGAGCAGTTAAAGCTATGGTCTCCGTTTGACTTTAAGTGCGCTATGTTTGCAGAGATTCGCACCTCGGCTTCAGTGTTTTTGCCACCTCTGTGTTTGCGCGCTTTCACTTAACGCTCTGTTAAGCAAGCCGGTCACATGATTCATTGTCTCTTCCGCTCTGTGTTCAGAGCGGCATTGGCAGTGCTGGTTGTGTTTAGGAGACCGGCAAGGTTATTTGGCATGCTGTTTTTTGTTTTTTCCAAACGGAGGGCACCTCAGTTTGCTGAGGTGTAGAGGGCCTTCATTGGGGTTTGTCTTTTTGAGCACAGTATCGCTTGGTGTGAGTTCAAAATTTAAAGTGATAGTACTTTTAAAAAAAAAAATTATTTGCTTTTTTCTTTGGGAATACCTTTAGCTTGGATCATGGAGCAGGAGTCTGTTCCTATGGATAAATGTTTGTGTCTTGATGCCCAAATTGATTTACCCATGCAATTTTGTTCCTCCAGTTTAGACAGAACTTTAAAAAGTAAAGATTTTTTTTGTTTGAGTCTGTCTCTCAGGATGATGCTGTTCAGGCAATGCCACAGCTTTCTCCTCAAATGTCCCAAGCCTCTATGGCGTCACAGTTCCCTGCAGTTTCTCTCAGCCTCCTGGTGGAGTTTATTTGCTTGCAGATTTTTCTTCTCCGGTATCTTTGGCAGAATCTGCAAAATTATCTGCTTTTCCTATTTTGGGGAAACGCAAGAGGAAAACTTAACATATATTTCAGATAGTAAGTTTTCTGTCCCTGCTGCTGCTACGCAAGTTGCCCTCCCTCTTAACTCTGAGGAGGTTTCCTCAGGGGCTTCTGAGGGTGAGATCTCAGATTCTGACAGTATAATTCCTTTGCTCATACATCCAAGCACTTCAGCCACCAGAAGAAATCTTTGTTTAAAAGACCTTTTATTCTCATTTAGTTGGGTCCAAAAGTTTACAGGAACGTTGTTTCGAACCTACAATAGGCTCTTAGTCATGTATAATTCCTTTGCCTGATACTGAAGAAGTAAGCTTCAGGTTTAAGCTTAAACACCTTTGTGTATTGTTAAAGGAGTTATTGGCTACTTTGGACGACTCCGACTCTCCTGTCGCGGTCAATCCTAAAAAATCTAGTAAACGTAACAGATACTATGATGTTCCTTCCTCTGTGGAAGAGTTTCCTGTTTCAGACCGTGTGACGGAGATTATATCACAGGAATGGGAAAAGCCTGGGATTCCCTTTTCCCCTTCTCCAGTTTTTTAACATTTTTTACAGTTACTGACTCTACTAAGGATTCATGGCGCATGGTGCCTAAAGTAGAAGGGGCTATTTCTCTTGTAAAGGTGTATCCAGTCCACGGGTTCATCCATTACTTGTGGGATATTCTCCTTCCCAACAGCTGTCTATATAGCTCCTCCCCTAACTGCCACCCCCAGTCATTCTCTTGCAACTCTCGACAAAGGAAGTATCAAGAGATATGTGGTGACTTAGTGTAGTTTTTACCTTCAATCAAGAGTTTGTTATTTTTAAACGTTACCGGCGTTGTACTGTTTTACTCTCAGGTAGAAATTGGAAGAAGAATCTGCCTGGAGGTTGATGATCTTAGCGGTTTGTAACTAAGGTCCATTGCTGTTCTCGCACATAACTGAAGAGTATGGAAAGAAAACTTCAGTTGGGGGGACGGTTTGCAGATCACCTGCTTTGAGGTATGTTCAGTATATTTTTTTCTAGAGAGATAAGGTCTAGAAAATGCTGACAGTGCCTGGTATATTTGAGGTAAGCCTGATACAGTGATTTAACAACGACTGGGATCATGCTTACAAGATAAGGGTAATCATGTTAACTCTCATATTAGTGTAAAAACGTTTGCATAACTTACAGAAAAAACGTTTCTTCTCTGAGGGTGATAAATCTTTATTTGGGGCCTAGTTTTCCACATGGCTTGTTAGATTACTCCTAGGAGTACTTTTTTTAAGGCCCTCTGACATTGAGTGCATGGTGGGAGGGGCCTATTTTCGTTCACTTTATGCACAGTTAATATTCAGACTGAGACATCCAGCTTCCCTAAAGGAGTCCTCTGGCATCTAGGACCACTATAGAGGGTTTTTTTCCTGCAAAAATCGAGTTTAAGGGCAGGTTTTTCTAATCTGGTTTGGGGCCTAAGGGGTTAATCATTCATTTGCAAGTGGGTGCAATGCTGCTTTAGTTTCTTATACACACACTAAAAAATTTCGTAGAGTTTACTACTTTTTAAAACTGTTTTGCAGTTTGTGGTAGTTTTTTTCACTTAAAGGCACAGTACCGTTTTTGTTTAATTGCTTTTTCACATTTATTAGTGTTTTCCAAGCTTGCTGGTCTCATTACTAGTCTGTTAAACATGTCTGACATAGAGGAAACTCCTTGTTCATTATGTTTAGAAGCCATTGTGGAACCCCCTCTCAGGGCCGTCTTTAATATTGACTGGGCCCTGGGCGAAAATTTTCTTGGGCCCCCCCCCCCCACATGCAATTTCGCTCTCCACCCCAACATCCCAAAAAACAACAAAATCTATATTATTTTTTTTTTTAATTATTAGCCCAGCAGTGGATTATCCACTGCTGAGCTAATCATTTAAAAAAATGAAATAAATTGCAATATGTGAAACTGGACCTAAGCAGTACTAATAAGTAAATAAATATATACATTCCTCCACTGTGGATTCATTTAATATTCTTTTGAATGTGATTCTGGTGTGAGGTTAGTTGGTTAAAGAGATTTAGGGCAGCCAACAGAAGCAAAGCAAGGTAAAGACTGAGAAGGAAGCATGGAGGTGCAGTATAAGTTTACTGACTGGAACAGCATCTATGGGAAGCTGTAAAATCTGAGACAGAGAGAAAACAAAAAACTATACAAATAAACCTTACATTAATGTGTGAAGTATCAGCATGACACTATACATCAGCCACAGCAGCACATGTCACTTCTTTGCTAGGAACAAGTTCCCTCTCACCTTGCACTAGACAATGCTGCATGGGGAGGGGTGTGTGTACACTCACTTATTCTTCCCACTGACACCTTTCTACAAAGCACTGTTCCCCTAACAAACTTCAGTTATTTGATCTTAGGGCCACAGCAGAAAGAGCAGGGCTAAGGGAACCAGCAGACTGGATGCTGTCTGTCCAAGGTTGCATGGATACAGTGTGAGATGGGTTACACAGCCTCAAGACTGAAGAGAGCAGTGTATGCAGCTGCAAAGATGCTCAAATCCTCACATGCTTGCCGCTTCATCTTTCTGCTGCATGCGCCTACAGTCAGCCCTACCCAGAAACAATCCCTACCACCAGAGCAGTTACCTGGTAACAGTGGTAACCCCAGTAGGACCTTTTATGATGCAGTGGCAATGGCTGGATGCCGAGTTAGGGCTTTGCATTCAGTGCTGCATAGTGCACATCTAAAACAGCACATGGCAATAGCTTGGCATGTCACATGACACCGGCATGGTCTGGCACAGTTTAAAAATATATATATATAAGCAGAGTACTTTTGACTGTGACAGTATTATGACTGAATGTGTGTGTTCCCCATGTCACATCAGCAGTCTGGTATGAACCATAAAAAAAAAAAAAAATTTTTTTTTTTTTTTTAGGACTCTTGGACCCCTCAACAGAAACTGGGCCCTGGGCAGCTGCCCCTTTTGCCCTGTGTTAAAGACGGTCCTGCCCCCTCTTAGAATGTGTACCAAATGCACTGACCTTTCTATAAGTTATAAAGACCATATTATGGGTTTTAAAGATTTATCACCAGAGGTTTCTCAGACTGACAAAAGGGAGGTTAAATCACCTAGCTCTCCCCATGTGTCAACCTATATCTCCCGCGCAAGTGACGCCAAGTACATCTGGCGCGTCCAATGCGTTTACCTTACAAGACATGGCGGCAGTAATGAATCATACTCTCACAGAGGTATTGTCCAAACTGCCAGGGTTACAAGGAAAGCGAGACAGCTCTGGGGCTAGAACAAATACAGAGCTTTCTGACGCTTTAGCAGCTATGTCTGATATACCCTCACAATGTACAGAAGCCGAAGCAGGAGAGCTTCTATCTGTGGGTGACATTTCTAATTCAGGGAAGGCGTTACTTCAGTCTGACTCTGAAATGACAGCATTTAAATTTAAGCTTGAACACCTCCACTTGTTGCTCAGGGAGGTTTTAGCAATTCTGGATGACTGTGACACCATTGTAGTCCCAGAGACATTGTGTAAAATTGACAAATACTTTGCAGTGCCTGTTTACACTGATGTTTTTCCAATCCCTAAGAGGTTTTTGGAAATTATTACGAAGGAATGGGATAGACCAGGTGTACCGTTCTCTCCCCCTCCTGCTTTTAAAAAGAGGTTTCCCATAGATGCTGCTACACGGGACTCGTGGCAGACTGTCCCTAAGGTGGAGGGAGCAGTCTCTACCCTAGCGAAGCGTACAACTATCCCCGTCGAGGACAGTTGTGCTTTCCTAGATCCAATGGATAAAAAATTGGAGGGTTTCCTTAAGAAAACCTTTATACAACAAGGTTTTATTCTCCAGCCTCTTGCATGCATTGCCCCAGTCACTGCTGCAGCAGCTTTCTGGTTCGAGTCTCTTGAAGAGGCTTTACAGGTGGAGACCCCATTGGATGATATCCTAGACAGGCTTAAAGCTCTTAAGTTAGCCAATTCATTTTATTTCTGACGCCGTTTTTCATTTAACTAAGCTAACGGCTAAGAATTCAGGTTTTGCCATTCAGGCGCGTAGGGCGATATGGCTTAAATCCTGGTCAGCTGACGTTACTTAAAAGTCTAAGCTTCTCAACATCCCCTTCAAAGGGCAGACCCTATTCGGGCCTGGAATGAAGGAGATCATTTCTGATATTACTGGAGGAAAAGGCCACGCCCTTCCCCAGGATAGGTCCAACAAATTAAGGACCAAACAGACTTATTTTCGATCCTTTCGAAACTTCAAGAGTGGCGCAGCTTCAACTTCCTCTACTGCAAAACAAGAAGGAAATTTTGCCCAGTCCAAGCCAGTCTGGAGACCTAACCAGGCTTGGAACAAGGGGAAGCAGGCCAAAAAACCTGCTGCTGCCTCTAAGACAGCATGAAGGAGTAGCCCCCGATTCGGGACCGGATCTAGTTGGGGGCAGACTTTCTCTCTTCGCCCAGGCTTGGGCAAGAGACGTCCAGGATCCCTGGGCTCTGGAGATTGTTTCCCAGGGATATCTTCTGGATTTCAAAGCCTCATCTCCAAAGGGGAGATTTCATCTCTCACAATTATCTGCAAACCAGATAAAGAGAGAGGCATTCTTGCGTTGTGTTCAAGACCTTCTGGTTATGGGAGTGATCCACCCAGTTCCAAGGGAGGAACAGGGGCAAGGATTCTATTCAAATCTGTTTATAGTTCCCAAAAAAGAGGGAACTTTCAGACCAATCTTGGATCTCAAGATCCTAAACAAATTTCTCAGGGTCCCATCCTTCAAGATGGAGACTATTCGAACCATCCTACCTATGATCCAGGAGGGTCAATATATGACTACCGTGGACTTATAGGATGCTTAACTCCACATTCCGATACACAGAGATCATCATCGGTTTCTCAGGTTTGCCTTCCTAGACAGGCATTACCAGTTTGTGGCTCTTCCCTTCGGGTTAGCCACGGCACCAAGAATCTTTACGAAGGTTCTAGGGTCCCTACTGGCGGTTCTAAGGCCACGAGGCATAGCGGTGGCTCCTTACCTAGACGACATTCTGATACAGGCGTCTAATTTTCAAATCGCCAATACAGACATTTTTCTGGCATTCCTGAGGTCTCATGGGTGGAAGGTGAACGAAGAAAAGAGTTCTCTCTCCCCTCTCACAAGAGTTTCCTTCCTAGGAACTCTGATAGATTCGGTAGAAATGAAGATTTTTCTGACAGAGGTCAGGTTGTCAAAGCTTCTAACTTCCTGCCGTGCTCTTTATTCCACTTCTCAGGCGTCAGTGGCTCAGTGTATGGAAGTAATCGTCTTAATGGTAGCGGCAATGGACATAGTTCCGTTTGCCTGCCTACATCTCAGACCACTGCAACTTTGCATGCTCAATCAGTGGAATGGGGATTAGACAGATTTGTCCCCTTTTCTAAATCTGCATCAAGAGACCAGGGATTCTGTTCTCTGGTGGCTATCTCGGGTCCATCTGTCCAGGGGAATGAGCTTCCGCAGGCCAGAATGGACTATAGTGACGACAGATGCCAGCCTTCTGGGCTGGGGCGCAGTCTGGAACTCCCTGAAGGCTCAGGGTTCGTGGACTCAGGAGGAAGCCCTCCTTCCGATAAACATTCTGGAACTAAGAGCGATATTCAATGCTCTTCAGGCTTGGCCTCAGCTAGCTGCGGTCAGGTTCATCAGATTTCAGTCGGACAACATCACGACTGTAGCCTATATCAACTATCAGGGGGTACAAGTAGCCCCCTGGCGATGTTGGAGGTTTCAAAGATAATTCTATGGGCAGAGGTTCACTCTTGCCATCTCTCAGCTATCCATATCAGAGGAGTAGAGAACTGGGAGGCGGATTTCCTAAGTCGGCAGACTTTTCATCCGGGGGAGTGGGAGCTTTATCCGGAGGTATTTGCCCAGTTGATTCAACTATGGGGCAAACCAGAACTGGATCTCATGGCATCTCGTCAGAACGCCAAGCTTCCTCGTTACAGGTCCATGGATCCCAAGGCAGCGCTGATGGATGCTCTAGCAGCGCCCTGGTCCTTCAGCCTGGCTTATGTGTTTCCACCGTTTCCTCTGCTCCCTTGTCTGATTGCCAAGATCAAGCAGGAGAGAGCTTCGGTGATTTTGATAGCTCCTGCGTGGCCACGCAGGACTTGGTATGCAGATCTGGTGGACATGTCATCCTTTCCACCATGGACTCTGCCGCTGAGGCAGGACCTTCTACTTCAAGGTCCTTTCAAACATCCAAATCTAATTTCTCTGCGTCTGACTGCTTGGAGATTGAACGCTTGATTTTATCAAAGCGTGGTTTTTCCGAGTCGGTCATTGATACCTTAATTCAGGCTCGAAAGCCTGTCACAAGGAAAATCTATCATAAGATATGGTGCAAATATCTTCATTGGTGTGAATCCAAGGGTTACTCATGGAGTAAAGTCAGGATTCTGAGAATCTTATCCTTTCTCCAAGAGGGATTGGAGAAAGGATTGTCTGCTAGTTCCTTAAAGGGACAGATTTCTGCTCTGTCTATTCTTTTGCACAAACGTCTGGCTGAGGTTCCAGACGTTCAGGCGTTCTGTCAGGCTTTAGTTAGAATTAAGCCTGTGTTTAAACCTGTTGTTCCGCCATGGAGTTTAAATTTAGTTCTTAAAGTTCTTCAAGGGGTTCCGTTTGAACCTTTGCATTCCATAGATATTAAACTTTTATCTTGGAAAGTTCTGTTCCTAGTAGCTATCTCCTCAGCTCGAAGAGTTTCGGAGTTATCTGCTTTACAGTGTGATTCCCCTTATCTGATTTTCCATGCAGATAAGGTAGTTTTGCGTACCAAACCTGAGTTTCTTCCTAAGGTAGTATCTAATAAGAACATCAATCAGGAGATTGTTGTTCCTTTATTATGTCCTAATCTTTTACACAATCTTGATGTGGTTCGTGCTTTTAAGATTTATTTACAAGCAACGAAGGATTTTCGTCAAACATCTGCTTTGTTTGTTGTCTACTCTGGATAGAGGAGAGGCCAAAAGGCTTCGGCAACTTCTTTCTTTTTGGCTGAGAAGCATAATCTGCTTAGCTTATGAGACTGCTAGCCAGCAGCCGCCTGAAAGAATTACAGCTCATTCCACTAGAGCGGTGGCTTCCACGTGGACTTTTAAAAATGAGGCCTCTGTTGAACAGATTTGTAAGGCAGCGACTTGGTCTTCGCTTCACACTTTTTCTAAATTCTACAAATTCGATACTTTTGCTTCTTCAGAGGCTATTTTTGGGAGAAAGGTCTTACAGGCAGTGGTGCCTTCCGTTTAATTTCCTGCCTTGTACCTCCCTTCATCCGTGTCCTAAAGCTTTGGTATTGGTATCCCACAAGTAATGGATGAACCCATGGACTGGATACACCTTTACAAGAGAAAACATTTATGCTTACCTGATAAATTTATTTCTCTTGTGGTGTATCCAGTCCACGGCCTGCCCTGTCATTTTAAGGCAGGTGTTTTTTATTTTTCAAACTACAGTCACCACTGCACCCTATAGTTTCTCCTTTTTTTCTTGCTTGTCTTCGGTCGAATGACTGGGGGTGGCAGTTAGGGGAGGAGCTATATAGCCTCTTGCAACTTCCTGTTGGGAAGGAGAATATCCCACAAGTAATGGATGAACCCGTGGACTGGATACACCACAAGAGAAAGAAATTTATCAGGTAAGCATAAATTTTGTTTTCTACTTTGGCTAAAAACTACAATCCCTATAGAGGATGTTAAGGATCCTATGGACAAGAAGCTGGAGGCTTATTTAAAAAAAAAAGATGTATGTTCATCAGGGTCTTCAATGGCAACCGGCAGTCTGTATTGCTTCAGTAGCAAGTGCGGCATCTTATTGGTGTGATGCTTTGTCTGAATCTATTTTAGAAGACTCAGTTGGAGGAGATTCAAGATAGGATTAAGACTCTCAAACTAGCCAATTTCTTTTTTTTCTGATGCTAACATGCAAGTTATTAGACTGGGGCCAAGATGTCCGGCTTCTCTGTTCTAGCCCACAGGGCCTTGTGGCTAAAATCTTGGTCAGCTGATGTTACTTCCAAGCTTTTAGCGCTCCCTTACAAGGGAAAGACCTTGTTTGGACCTGGCCTGGCAGAAATAATTTCTGATAATTAGCAAGAGTCCATGAGCTAGTGACGTATGGGATATACATTCCTACCAGGAGGGGCAAAGTTTCCCAAACCTCAAAATGCCTATAAATACACCCCTCACCACACCCACAAATCAGTTTTACAAACTTTGCCTCCTGTGGAGGTGGTGAAGTAAGTTTGTGCTAGATTCTACGTTGATATGCGCTCCGCAGCAGGTTGGAGCCCGGTTTTCCTCTCAGCGTGCAGTGAATGTCAGAGGGATGTGAAGGGAGTATTGCCTATTTGAATTCAATGATCTCCTTCTACGGGGTCTATTTCATAGGTTCTCTGTTATCGGTCGTAGAGATTAATCTCTTACCTCTCTTTTCAGATCGACGATATACTCTTATATATACCATTACCTCTACTGATTTTCGTTTCAGTACTGGTTTGGCTTTCTACTACATGTAGATGAGTGTCCTGGGGTAAGTAAGTCTTATTTTCTGTGACACTCTAAGCTATGGTTGGGCACTTTTATATAAAGTTCTAAATATGTGTTTAAACATTTATTTGCCTTGATTCAGGATGTTCAACGTTCCTTATTTTCAGACAGTCAGTTTCATATTTGGGATAATGCATATGAATAATTCAATTTTTTCTTACCTTAAAATTTGACTTTTTTTCCTGTGGGCTGTTAGGCTCGCGGGGGCTGAAAATGCTTCATTTTATTGCGTCATTCTTGGCGCAAACATTTTCTTGTCATTTCCGGCGTCATACGTGTCGCCGGAAGTTGCGTCATTTTTTTGACGTTTTTGTGCCAAAAAATGTCGGCGTTCCCGGATGTGGCGCCATTTTTTGGCGCCAAAAGCATTTAGGTGCCAAATAATGTGGGCGGCTTTTTTGGCGCTAAAAAAATTTGAGCGTCATTGTTGTCTCCACAATATTTAAGTCTCATTATTTATTGCTTCTGGTTGCTAGAAGCTTGTTCATTGGCATTTTCTTCCCATTCCTGAAACTGTCATTTAAGGAATTTGATCAATTTTGCTTTATATGTTGTTTTTTCTATTACATATTGCAAGATGTCTCAAATGGACTCTGAATCAGAAGCCACTTTTGGAAAAACGCTTAACTGAGTTTCAGTTCTACCAAAGCTAAGTTCATTTATTTTAAATGTTATAAATGTTTATCTTTAGCTATGGTTTGTAATAAGATATTATGTTATACTTTTACATGCGGAATCCATTAGTATTTATGCTTTATATATTTTCTTTTCTTACAAGAAATATTTAGAAGACTTATAAGAAATATTTTTCTGATTCTATGTTAAAGGCTTTGTCTGACTTCGTGCCTTCTAATAAAATTTCTTTCATGTAATTAGCAAGAGTCCATGAGCTAGTGACGTATGGGATATACATTCCTACCAGGAGGGGCAAAGTTTCCCAAACCTCAAAATGCCTATAAATACACCCCTCACCACACCCACAATTCAGTTTTACAAACTTTGCCTCCTATGGAGGTGGTGAAGTAAGTTTGTGCTAGATTCTACGTTGATATGCGCTCCGCAGCAAGTTGGAGCCCGGTTTTCCTCTCAGCGTGCAGTGAATGTCAGAGGGATGTGAGGAGAGTATTGCCTATTTGAATGCAGTGATCTCCTTCTACGGGGTCTATTTCATAGGTTCTCTGTTATTGGTCGTAGAGATTCATCTCTTACCTCCCTTTTCAGATCGACGATATACTCTTATTTATATACCATTACCTCTGCTGATTTTCGTTTCAGTACTGGTTTGGCTTTCTACAAACATGTAGATGAGTGTCCTGGGGTAAGTAAATCTTATTTTCTGTGACACTCTAAGCTATGGTTGGGCACTTTGTTTATAAAGTTCTAAATATATGTATTCAAACATTTATTTGCCTTGACTCAGGATGTTCAACATTCCTTATTTTCAGACAGTCAGTTTCATATTTGGGATAATGCATTTGAATCAATCATTTTTTCTTACCTTAAAAAAAAAATAAAAAAAAAAAAAATTTGACTCTTTTTTCCCTGTGGGCTGTTAGGCTCGCGGGGGCTGAAAATGCTTCATTTTATTGCGTCATTCTTGGCGCGGACTTTTTTGGCGCAAAAAATCTTTTCTGTTTCCGGCGTCATACGTGTCGCCGGAAGTTGCGTCATTTTTGACGTCCTTTTGCGCCAAAGATGTCGGCGTTCCGGATGTGGCGTCATTTTTGGCGCCAAAAAGCATTTAGGCGCCAAATAATGTGGGCGTCTTATTTGGCGCTAAAAAATATGGGCGTCGCTTTTGTCTCCACATTATTTCAGTCTCTTTTTTTCTTTGCTTCTGGTTACTAGAAGCTTGTTTATTGGCATTTTTTCCCATTCCTGAAACTGTCATTTAAGGAATTTGATCAATTTTGCTTTATATGTTGTTTTTTCTCTTACATATTGCAAGATGTCTCACGTTGCATCTGAGTCAGAAGATACTTCAGGAAAATCGCTGTCTAGTGCTGGAACTACCAAAGCTAAGTGTATCTGCTGTAAACTTTTGGTAGCTATTCCTCCGGCTGTTGTTTGTATTAATTGTCATGACAAACTTGTTAATGCAGATAATATTTCCTTTAGTAATGTACCATTGCCTGTTGCAGTTCCTTCAACATCTAAGGTGCAGAATGTTCCTGATAACATAAGAGATTTTGTTTCTGAATCCATCAAGAAGGCTATGTCTGTTATTTCTCCTTCTAGTAAACATAAAAAATCTTTTAAAACTTCTCTCTCTACAGATGAATTTTTAAATGAACATCATCATTCTGATTCTGATGACTCTTCTGGTTCAAAGGATTCTGTCTCGGAGATTGATGCTGATAAATCTTCATATTTATTTAAAATGGAATTTATTCGTTCTTTACTTAAAGAAGTACTAATTGCTTTAGAAATAGAGGTTTCTGGTCCTCTTGATACTAATTCTAAACGTTTAGATAAGGTATTTAAATCTCCTGTGGTTATTCCAGAAGTTTTTCCTGTTCCTAATGCTATTTCTGAAGTGATTTCCAGAGAATGGGATAAATTGGGTAATTCATTTACTCCTTCTAAACGTTTTAAGCAATTATATCCTGTGCCGTCTGACAGATTAGAATTTTGGGACAAAATCCCTAGAGTTGATGGGGCTATTTCTACCCTTGCTAAACGTACTACTATTCCTACGTCAGATGGTACTTCGTTTAAGGATCCTTTAGATAGGAAAATTGAATCCTTTCTAAGAAAAGCTTATCTGTGTTCAGGTAATCTTCTTAGACCTGCTATATCATTGGATGATGTTGCTGCAGCTTCAACTTTTTGGTTGGAAACTTTAGCGCAACAAGTAACAGATCATGATTCTCATAATATTATTATTCTTCTTCAACATGCTAATAATTTTATCTGTGATGCCATTTTTGATATTATCAGAGTTGATGTCAGGTTTATGTCTCTAGCTATTTTAGCTAGAAGAGCTTTATGGCTTAAAACTTGGAATGCTGATATTGCTTCTAAATCAACTCTACTTTCCATTTCTTTCCAGGGTAACAAATTATTTGGTTCTCAGTTGGATTCTATTATCTCAACTGTTACTGGTGGGAAAGGAACTTTTTTACCACAGGATAAAAAATCTAAGGGTAAAAACAGGGCTAATAATAGTTTTCGTTCCTTTCGTTTCAACAAAGAACAAAAGCCTGATCCTTCATCCTCAGGAGCAGTTTCAGTTTGGAAACCATCTCCAGTCTGGAATAAATCCAAGCCTTCTAGAAAGGCAAAGCCTGCTTCTAAGTCCACATGAAGGTGCGGCCCTCATTCCAGCTCAGCTGGTAGGGGGCAGGTTACGTTTTTTCAAAGAAATTTGGATCAATTCTGTTCACAATCTTTGGATTCAGAACATTGTTTCAGAAGGGTACAGAATTGGTTTCAAGATGAGACCTCCTGCAAAGAGATTTTTTCTTTCCCGTGTCCCAGTAAATCCAGTGAAAGCTCAAGCATTTCTGAATTGTTTCAGATCTAGAGTTGGCTGGAGTAATTATGCCAGTTCCAGTTCTGGAACAGGGGATGGGGTTTCTCCAACATAGGTGTGTCCGGTCCACGGCGTCATCCTTACTTGTGGGATATTCTCTTCCCCAACAGGAAATGGCAAAGAGCCCAGCAAAGCTGGTCACATGATCCCTCCTAGGCTCCGCCTACCCCAGTCATTCTCTTTGCCGTTGTACAGGCAACATCTCCACGGAGATGGCTTAGAGTTTTTTAGTGTTTAACTGTAGTTTTTCATTATTCAATCAAGAGTTTGTTATTTTCAAATAGTGCTGGTACGTACTATTTACTCAGAAACAGAAAAGAGATGAAGAATTCTGTTTGTATGAGGAAAATGATTTTAGCAACCGTAACTAAAATCCATGGCTGTTCCACACAGGACTGTTGAGAGCAATTAACTTCAGTTGGGGGAACAGTTTGCAGTCCCTTGCTGCTTGAGGTATGACACATTCTAACAAGACGATGTAATGCTGGAAGCTGTCATTTTCCCTATGGGATCCGGTAAGCCATGTTTATTACGATTGTAAATAAGGGCTTCACAAGGGCTTATTTAAACTGTAGACTTTTTCTGGGCTAAATCGATTGATTATTAACACATATTTAGCCTTGAGGAATCATTTTATCTGGGTATTTTGATATAATAATATCGGCAGGCACTGTTTTAGACACCTTATTCTTTAGGGGCTTTCCCAAAGCATAGGCAGAGTCTCATTTTCGCGCCGGTGTTGCGCACTTGTTTTTGAGAGGCATGGCATGCAGTCGCATGTGAGAGGAGCTCTGATACTTATAAAAGACTTCTGAAGGCGTCATTTGGTATCGTATTCCCCTTTGGGTTTGGTTGGGTCTCAGCAAAGCAGATACCAGGGACTGTAAAGGGGTTTAAAGCTTAAAACGGCTCCGGTTCCGTTATTTTAAGGGTTAAAGCTTCCAAAATTGGTGTGCAATATTTTCAAGGCTTTAAGACGCTGTGGTGAAAATTTGGTGAATTTTGAACAATTCCTTCATGTTTTTTCGCAATTGCAGTAATAAAGTGTGTTCAGTTTAAAATTTAAAGTGACAGTAACGGTTTTAGTTTAAAACGTTTTTTGTACTTTCTGATCAAGTTTATGCCTGTTTAACATGTCTGAACTACCAGATAGACTGTGTTCTGAATGTGGGGAAGCCAGAATTCCTATTCATTTAAATAAATGTGATTTATGTGATAATGACAATGATGCCCAAGATGATTCCTCAAGTGAGGGGAGTAAGCATGGTACTGCATCATTCCCTCCTTCGTCTACACGAGTCTTGCCCACTCAGGAGGCCCCTAGTACATCTAGCGCGCCAATACTCCTTACTATGCAACAATTAACGGCTGTAATGGATAATTCTGTCAAAAACATTTTAGCCAAAATGAACCCTTGTCAGCGTAAGCGTGGCTGCTCTGTTTTAGTTACTGAAGAGCATGACGACGCTGATATTAATATCTCTGAAGGGCCCCTAACCCAATCTGAGGGGGCCAGGGAGGTTTTGTCTGAGGGAGAAATTACTGATTTAGGGAACATTTCTCAGCAGGCTGAATCTGATGTGATTACATTTAAATTTAAATTGGAACATCTCCGCATTTTGCTTAAGGAGGTATTATCCACTCTGGATGATTGTGAAAATTTAGTCATCCCAGAGAAACTATGTAAAATGGACAAGTTCCTAGAGGTGCCGGGGCTCCCAGAAGCTTTTCCTATACCCAAGCGGGTGGCGGACATTGTTAATAAAGAATGGGAAAGGCCCGGTATTCCTTTCGTCCCTCCCCCCATATTTAAAAAATTGTTTCCTATGGTCGACCCCAGAAAGGACTTATGGCAGTCAGTCCCCAAGGTCGAGGGAGCGGTTTCTACTTTAAACAAACGCACCACTATTCCCATAGAGGATAGTTGTGCTTTCAAAGATCCTATGGATAAAAAATTAGAAGGTTTGCTTAAAAAGATGTTTGTTCAGCAGGGTTACCTTCTACAACCCATTTCATGCATTGTCCCTGTCACTACTGCCGCATATTTCTGGTTTGATGAACTGCTTAAGGTGCTCGATAGTGACTCTCCTCCTTATGAGGAGATTATGGACAGAATCAATGCTCTCAAATTGGCTAATTCTTTCACTCTAGACGCCTCTTTGCAATTGGCTAAGTTAGCGGCTAAGAACTCTGGGTTTGCTATTGTGGCGCGCAGAGCGCTTTGGTTGAAATCTTGGTCGGCTGATGCGTCTTCCAAGAACAAGCTACTAAACATTCCTTTCAAGGGGAAAACGTTGTTTGGTCCTGACTTGAAGGAGATTATTTCTGATATCACTGGGGGTAAGGGCCACGCCCTTCCTCAGGATCGGCCTTTCAAGGCAAAAAATAGACCTAATTTTCGTCCCTTTCGTAAAAACGGACCAGCCCAAGGTGCTACGTCCTCTAAGCAAGAGGGTAATACTTCTCAGGCCAAGCCAGCTTGGAGACCAATGCAAGGCTGGAACAAGGGAAAGCAGGCCAAGAAACCTGCCACTGCTACCAAGACAGCATGAAATATTGGCCCCCGATCCGGGACCGGATCTGGTGGGGGGCAGACTCTCTCTCTTCGCTCAGGCTTGGGCAAGAGATGTTCTGGATCCTTGGGCGCTAGAAATAGTCTCCCAGGGTTATCTTCTGGAATTCAAGGGACTTCCCCCAAGGGGGAGGTTCCACAGGTCGCAGTTGTCTTCAGACCACATAAAAAGACAGGCGTTCTTACATTGTGTAGAAGACCTGTTAAAAATGGGAGTGATTCATCCTGTTCCATTAAGAGAACAAGGGATGGGGTTCTACTCCAATCTGTTCATAGTTCCCAAAAAAGAGGGAACGTTCAGACCAATCCTAGATCTCAAGATCTTAAACAAATTTCTCAAGGTCCCATCGTTCAAGATGGAAACCATTCGAACTATCCTTCCTTCCATCCAGGAAGGTCAATTCATGACCACGGTGGATTTAAAGGATGCGTATCTACATATTCCTATCCACAAGGAACATCATCGGTTCCTAAGGTTTGCATTCCTGGACAAACATTACCAGTTCGTGGCGCTTCCTTTCGGATTAGCCACTGCTCCAAGGATTTTCACAAAGGTACTAGGGTCCCTTCTAGCGGTGCTAAGACCAAGGGGCATTGCAGTAGTACCTTACCTGGACGACATTCTGATTCAAGCGTCGTCCCTTCCTCAAGCAAAGGCTCACACGGACATTGTCCTGGCCTTTCTCAGATCTCACGGCTGGAAAGTGAACGTGGAAAAGAGTTCTCTATCCCCGTCAACAAGGGTTCCCTTCTTGGGAACAATTATAGACTCCTTAGAAATGAGGATCTTTCTAACAGAGGCCAGAAAAACAAAGCTTCTGGACTCTTGTCGGATACTTCATTCCGTTCCTCTTCCTTCCATAGCTCAGTGCATGGAAGTGATCGGGTTGATGGGGGCGGCGATGGACATAGTTCCTTTTGCGCGCATTCATCTAAGACCATTACAACTGTGCATGCTCAGTCAGTGGAATGGGGACTATACAGACTTGTCTCCGAAGATACAAGTAAATCAGAGAACCAGAGACTCACTCCGTTGGTGGCTGTCCCTGGACAATCTGTCTCAAGGGATGATGTTCCACAGACCAGAGTGGGTCATTGTCACGACCGACGCCAGTCTGATAGGCTGGGGCGCGGTCTGGGGATCCCTGAAAGCTCAGGGTCTTTGGTCTCGGGAAGAATCTCTTCTACCGATAAATATTCTGGAACTGAGAGCGATATTCAATGCTCTCCAGGCCTGGCCCCAGCTTGCGAGGACCAGGTTCATACGGTTTCAATCAGACAACATGACGACTGTTGCGTACATCAACCATCAGGGGGGAACAAGGAGTTCCCTAGCGATGGAAGAAGTAACCAAAATTATTCTTTGGGCGGAGTCTCACTCCTGCCACCTGTCTGCTATCCACATCCCAGGAGTGGAAAATTGGGAAGCGGATTTTCTGAGTCGGCAGACATTGCATCCGGGGGAGTGGGAACTCCATCCGGAAATCTTTGCCCAAGTCACTCACCTGTGGGGCATTCCAGACATGGATCTGATGGCCTCTCGTCAGAACTTCAAAGTTCCTTGCTACGGGGCCAGATCCAGGGATCCCAAGGCGGCTCTAGTGGATGCACTAGTAGCACCTTGGACCTTCAAACTAGCTTATGTGTTCCCGCCATTTCCTCTCATCCCCAGGCTGATAGCCAGGATCAAGCAGGAGAGGGCGTCGGTGATCTTGATAGCTCCTGCGTGGCCACGCAGGACTTGGTATGCAGATCTGGTGAATATGTCATCGGCTCCACCTTGGAAGCTACCTTTGAGACGAGACCTTCTTGTTCAGGGTCCGTTCGAACATCCGAATCTGGTTTCACTCCAGCTGACTGCTTGGAGATTGAACGCTTGATTTTATCGAAGCGAGGATTCTCAGATTCTGTTATCGATACTCTTGTTCAGGCCAGAAAGCCTGTGACTAGAAAGATTTACCACAAAATTTGGAAAAAATATATCTGTTGGTGTGAATCTAAAGGATTCCCTTGGGACAAGGTTAAGATTCCTAGGATTCTATCCTTCCTTCAAGAAGGATTGGAAAAAGGATTATCTGCAAGTTCCCTGAAGGGACAGATTTCTGCCTTGTCGGTATTACTTCACAAAAAGCTGGCAGCTGTGCCAGATGTTCAAGCCTTTGTTCAGGCTCTGGTTAGAATCAAGCCTGTTTACAAACCTTTGACTCCTCCTTGGAGTCTCAATTTAGTTCTTTCAGTTCTTCAGGGGGTTCCGTTTGAACCCTTACATTCCGTTGATATTAAGTTATTATCTTGGAAAGTTTTGTTTTTAGTTGCGATTTCTTCTGCTAGAAGAGTCTCAGAATTATCTGCTCTGCAGTGTTCTCCTCCTTATCTGGTGTTCCATGCAGATAAGGTGGTTTTACGTACTAAACCTGGTTTTCTTCCAAAAGTTGTTTCTAACAAAAACATTAACCAGGAGATTATCGTACCTTCTCTGTGTCCAAAACCAGTTTCAAAGAAGGAACGTTTGTTGCACAATTTGGATGTTGTTCGCGCTCTAAAATTCTATTTAGATGCTACAAAGGATTTTAGACAAACATCTTCCTTGTTTGTTGTTTATTCAGGTAAAAGGAGAGGTCAAAAGGCAACTTCTACCTCTCTCTCTTTTTGGATTAAAAGCATCATCAGATTGGCTTACGAGACTGCCGGACGGCAGCCTCCCGAAAGAATCACAGCTCATTCCACTAGGGCTGTGGCTTCCACATGGGCCTTCAAGAACGAGGCTTCTGTTGATCAGATATGTAGGGCAGCGACTTGGTCTTCACTGCACACTTTTACCAAATTTTACAAGTTTGATACTTTTGCTTCTTCTGAGGCTATTTTTGGGAGAAAGGTTTTGCAAGCCGTGGTGCCTTCCATTTAGGTGACCTGATTTGCTCCCTCCCTTCATCCGTGTCCTAAAGCTTTGGTATTGGTTCCCACAAGTAAGGATGACGCCGTGGACCGGACACACCTATGTTGGAGAAAACAGAATTTATGTTTACCTGATAAATTTCTTTCTCCAACGGTGTGTCCGGTCCACGGCCCGCCCTGGTTTTTTTAATCAGGTCTGATATTTTATTTTCTTTAACTACAGTCACCACGGTACCATATGGTTTCTCCTATGCAAATATTCCTCCTTAACGTCGGTCGAATGACTGGGGTAGGCGGAGCCTAGGAGGGATCATGTGACCAGCTTTGCTGGGCTCTTTGCCATTTCCTGTTGGGGAAGAGAATATCCCACAAGTAAGGATGACGCCGTGGACCGGACACACCGTTGGAGAAAGAAATTTATCAGGTAAACATAAATTCTGTTTTTATTCAAATCTCTTCATTGTACCAAAGAAGGAGAATTCCTTCAGACCAGTTCTGGATCTAAAAATATTGAATCGTTATGTAAGGATACCAACGTTCAAAATGGTAACTGTAAGGACTATCTTGCCTTTTGTTCAGCAAGGGCATTATATGTCCACAATAGATTTACAGGATGCATATCTGCATATTCCGATTCATCCAGATCATTATCAGTTCCTGAGATTCTCTTTTCTGGACAAGCATTACCAGTTTGTGGCTCTGCCGTTTGGCCTAGCTACAGCTCCAAGAATTTTTACAAAGGTTCTCGGTGCCCTTCTGTCTGTAATCAGAGAACAGGGTATTGTGGTATTTCCTTATTTGGACGATATCTTGGTACTTGCTCAGTCTTTACATTTAGCAGAATCTCATACGAATCGACTTGTGTTGTTTCTTCAAGATCATGGTTGGAGGATCAATTCACCAAAAAGTTCATTGATTCCTCAGACAAGGGTAACCTTTCTGGGTTTCCAGATAGATTCAGTGTCCATGACTCTGTCTTTGACAGACAAGAGACGTCTAAAATTGATTTCAGCTTGTCGAAACCTTCAGTCACAATTATTCCCTTTGGTAGCCTTATGCATGGAAATTCTAGGTCTTATGACTGCTGCATCGGACGCGATCCCCTTTGCTCGTTTTCACATGCGACCTCTTCAGCTCTGTATGCTAAATCAATGGTGCAAGGATTACACAAAGATATCTCAATTAATATCTTTAAAACCGATTGTACGACACTCTCTAACGTGGTGGACCGATCACCATCGTTTAATTCAGGGGGCTTCTTTTGTGCTTCCGACCTGGACTGTAATTTCAACAGATGCAAGTCTCACAGGTTGGGGAGCTGTGTGGGGATCTCTGACGGCACAAGGAGTTTGGGAATCTCAGGAGGTGAGATTACCGATCAATATTTTGGAACTCCGTGCAATTTTCAGAGCTCTTCAGTTTTGGCCTCTTCTGAAGAGAGAATCGTTCATTTGTTTTCAGACAGACAATGTCACAACTGTGGCATACATCAATCATCAAGGAGGGACTCACAGTCCTCTGGCTATGAAAGAAGTATCTCGAATTTTGGTTTGGGCGGAATCCAGCTCCTGTCTAATCTCTGCGGTTCATATCCCAGGTATAGACAATTGGGAAGCGGATTATCTCAGTCGCCAAACGTTGCATCCGGGCGAATGGTCTCTTCACCCAGAGGTATTTCTTCAGATTGTTCAAATGTGGGAGCTTCCAGAAATAGATCTGATGGCGTCTCATCTAAACAAGAAACTTCCCAGGTATCTGTCCAGATCCCGGGATCCTCAGGCGGAAGCAGTGGATGCATTATCACTTCCTTGGAAGTATCATCCTGCTTATATCTTTCCGCCTCTAGTTCTTCTTCCAAGAATAATCTCCAAGATTCTGAAGGAATGCTAGTTTGTTCTGCTGGTAGCTCCGGCATGGCCTCACAGGTTTTGGCATGCGGATCTTGTCCGGATGGCCTCTTGCCATCCGTGGACTCTTCCGCTACGACCAGACCTTCTGTCGCAAGGTCCTTTTTTCCATCAGGATCCCAAATCCTTAAATTTAAAGGTATGGAGATTGAACGCTTGATTCTTGGTCAAAGAGGTTTCTCTGACTCTGTGATTAATACTACGTTACAGGCTCGTAAATCTGTATCCAGAGAGATATATTATAGAGTCTGGAAGACTTATATTTCTTGGTGTCTTTCTCATCATTTTTCTTGGCATTCTTTTAGAATTCCGAGAATTTTACAGTTTCTTCAGGATGGTTTAGATAAAGGTTTATCCGCAAGTTCTTTGAAAGGACAAATCTCTGCTCTTTCTGTTCTTTTTCATAGAAAGATTGCTAATCTTCCTGATATTCATTGCTTTGTACAAGCTTTGGTTCGTATAAAACCTGTCATTAAGTCAATTTCTCCTCCTTGGAGTTTGAATTTGGTTCTGGGGGCTCTTCAAGTTCCTCCGTTTGAACCTATGCATTAATTGGACATTAAATTACTTTCTTGGAAAGTTTTGTTCCTTTTGGCAATCTCTTCTGCCAGAAGAGTTTCTGAATTATCTTCTCTTTCTTGTGAGTCTCCTTTTCTGATTTTTCATCAGGATAAGGCGGTGTTGCGAACTTCTTTTGAATTTTTACCTAAAGTTGTGAATTCCAACAACATTAGTAGAGAAATTGTGGTTCCTTCATTATGTCCTAATCCTTAGAATTCTAAGGAGAAATCGTTGCATTCTTTGGATGTTGTTAGAGCTTTGAAATATTATGTTGAGGCTACTAAGTCTTTCCGTAAGACTTCTAGTTTATTTGTTATCTTTTCGGGTTCTAGGAAAGGTCAGAAGGCTTCTGCCATTTCTTTGGCATCTTGGTTGAAATCTTTAATTCATCTTGCCTATGTTGAGTCGGGTAAAACTCCGCCTCAAAGGATTACAGCTCATTCTACTAGGTCAGTTTCTACTTCCTGGGCGTTTAGGAATGAAGCTTCGATTGATCAGATTTGCAAAGCAGCAACTTGGTCCTCTTTGCATACTTTTACTAAATTCTACCATTTTGATGTATTTTCTTCTTCTGAAGCAGCTTTTGGTAGAAAAGTACTTCAGGCAGCGGTTTCAGTTTGAATCTTCTGCTTATGTTTTTCATTAAACTTTATTTTGGGTGTGGATTATTTTCAGCAGGAATTGGCTGTCTTTATTTTATCCCTCCCTCTCTAGTGACTCTTGCGTGGAAAGATCCACATCTTGGGTAATCATTATCCCATACGTCACTAGCTCATGGACTCTTGCTAATTACATGAAAGAAAACATAATTTATGTAAGAACTTACCTGATAAATTCATTTCTTTCATATTAGCAAGAGTCCATGAGGCCCGCCCTTTTTTTGTGGTGGTTATGATTTTGTATAAAGCACAATTATTCCAATTCCTTATTTTATATGCTTTCGCACTTTTTTATCACCCCACTTCTTGGCTATTCGTTAAACTGAATTGTGGGTGTGGTGAGGGGTGTATTTATAGGCATTTTGAGGTTTGGGAAATTTTGCCCCTCCTGGTAGGAATGTATATCCCATACGTACCTAGCTCATGGACTCTTGCTAATATGAAAGAAATGAATTTATCAGGTAAGTTTTTACATAAATTATGTTTTTTAGGTCTTTTTCACTTCTTTTTTAATTATTGAAGTTTCAAATGACCAACAACATACTGATTTATCCTTCTCTGATGTTTTTTTTTTCCAGAAATTTTCTTCATCAGATATTGACACTAACAAATCTACTTTTTTATTATTTTTCAATTATTAAAGTACATTTGTTCTTTGTTGAAAAGGTGTTGATTATTTTGGATATTAAGGTAACTAGGTCTTTAAGACTAGCTGACATTATTTCTGCCTATTTCTTTCTTTAGAGGTTTTCTTTCCAATTCCCTATACTAGGGAATGGAATAGGCTGAGAATTTTCTTTTAATCCTTCTTCAAAGGTTTTAAACTATGTTCTTTGCCAGCAGTTAAATTCAATTTGGAGGGTTCTCCAATTTATTGGGGCTATCTCTAATTCTACTAATTATGCTATTGTTTCTATAGTAAAATAGTATTTATTTTCCTTTAGATAGTTGTATCTTATTTATGGAAAATTTAGTTTCAGGTACTTTTCTTGGTCCTGTGATTTATTTGGATATTGCAATTGCTTCATTTTCTCTTTACTTTAAGATCAAGTATCAGATTATGATTTATTTTAGCATTGTTAAAGGGACAACATTTACTAGACTAGGTGCTGTTGCATTTGTCTTGTTTTGCATTTATTGATTATGCAAGTCTGGTCCTTTGAACCGGACTATCATGCTAATAATTTCATTTGTGTCTTCATTTTATTGAATATTTTCGCAAATGAGGGTTAATCTATGTCTTTAGCTTTTTTAGCTAGAAGAATTTTGTGATTTTAAAAAAAAAAAAAAAAAAATCCATATTTCCTTTGTTCTAAGATAATCAATTATTTGTTGTATAATTGGATTCAATTCTTAACTGTTACTCTGGGCTTCAAGATTGACTTCTAAGACTAAAACTTTAAGCTTATGCTAGTTTGGTTGTTCTTATTAAGGAACGAATTCCTGAGTTCTTTCCCAAGTAACATGTCTATAATTGGAGTTCGAAATCAGCTCCCTGATTTTGCGATGTACGTGCCGTATTCCAGCTTGGCTGGTAAGGGGCAGGTTAAGGCTTCTTTGAAATTTATTTTGTCCAAAATTTCTTTGATTTTATTCCAGCAAGGCTAACACTTTCTTTAACTGTGTTTCTGTCCTATATATTTTGGGTACTGTTGAAGCATGGCTGGGCACCCGTGGGGTTCAAGCGCTGCTCAGACCTGGAATCTTCTGGGGTATTTCTTCCAGTTTCTTTTGAGGAACCGGGTTTTGGAGTTTTATTCAAACTATTTTGCCTTTTTATGGTCTTTGATAGCATTATTTGTTTTCATTAGATACAAGAAATGCATATTTTCATTTTTCTGTTTTCATTCAGATTTTTTTCTGAGGATGCGGAATCTCATGATTCACTTACTCTTCAGGACATAGTTAGAGGATCTTCTTTTCTAAAGCTCTTGATCCCTCACACAAGGGTCACATTTTTTTAGGTTTCCAGATAGTTTGTGTCACTGTCCTTGTCTCTATCAGACAAGGGATAATGTTATTGGGTTCCGTCTATCGGTACCTTTAGTCTCTTATTTCCTTCAGTTGCTATATATGTATAGAAGTTTTAGGTCTTATGGCCACAGCATTGGATTCAATTCCCTTTGTTCATTTTCTCTAGAAAGAACCTTTTCAGTCTTTTATAAGTGTTGTTTCTTCAAGAACATGGTTGGAGGATCAATTTACCAAAAAGTTTGTTTGATTCCTCAGACAAGGGTAACCTTTTTAGGTTTCCTGATGGATTCAGTGTTCTTGATTCTGTCTCTGACGTACAAGAGGCGTCTGAAATTGGTTTCAGCTTATCGAAACCTTCAGTCTCAATCATTCCCTTCGGTAGCCTTATGCATGGAAATTCTAGGTCTTATGACTGATGCATTGGATGCGATTCCCTTTGCTCGTTTTCACATGCGACCTCTTCAGCTCTGTATGCTGAACCAGTGGTGCAGGGATTATACAAAGATATCTCAATTAATATCTTTAAAACCGATTGTACGACACTCTCTGACGTGGTGGACAGATCACCATCGTTTAGTTCAGGGGGCTTCTTTTTGTTCCTCCAACCTAGACTGTGATCTCAACAGATGCAAATCTGACAGGTTGGGGAGCTGTATGGGGGTTTCTGACAGCACAAGGGGTTTATGAATCTCAGGAGGTGAGATTACCAATCAACATTTTTGGAACTCCGTGCAATTTACAGAGCTCTTCAGTCGTGGCCTCTTCTAAAGAGAGCGTCGTTCATTTGTTTTTAGACGGACGATGTCACAACCGTGGCATATGTCAATCATCAAGGAGGAACTCACAGTCCTCTGGCTATGAAAGAAGTCTCTCAAATACTTGTATGGGCGGAATCCAGCTCCTGTCTAATTTCTGCGGTTCATATCCCAGGTATAGACAATTGGGAAGCGGATTATCTCAGTCGCCAAACACTACATCCGGGCGAATGGTTTCTTCACCCAGAGGTATTTCTTCAGATTGTTCAAATATGGGGACTTCCAGAAATAGCTCTGATGGCTTCTCATCTAAACAAGAAGCTTCCCAGGTATCTGTCCAGATCCAGGGATCCTCAGGCGGAAGCAGTGGATGCATTGTCACTTCCTTGGAAGTATCATCCTGCTTATATCTTTCCGCCTATAGTTCTTTTTCCAAGATTCTAAGGAACGTTCGTTTATTCTGCTGGTGGCTCCAGCATGGCCTCACAGGTTTTGGTATGCGGATCTTGTCCGGATGGCCACTTGCCAACCGTGGACTCTTCCGTTAAGACCAGACCTTCTATCGCAAGGTCCTTTTTTCCATCAGGATCCCAAATCCTTAAATTTAACGCTTGATTCTCAATCATAGAGGTTTCTCTGACTCTGTGATTAATACTATTTTACAGGCTCGTAAAACTGTATCTAGGAAGATATATTATAAAGTCTGGAAGATTTTCATTTCTTGGTGTTGTTCTCATCTTTTTTTCTTGGCATTCTTTTTGAATTCCTAGAATTTTACAGTTTCTTCAGGATGGTTTGGATAAGGTTTGTCTGCAAGTTCCTTGAAAGGTCAAATCTCTGCTCTTTCTGTTCTTTTTTTCACAGAAAGATTGCTAGTCTTCCTGATATTCATTGTATTGTACAAGCTTTGGCTCGTATAAAACCTGTTAAGTCAATCTCTCCTCCTTGGAGTTTGAATTTGGTTCTGGGGGCTCTTCAAGCTCCTCCGTTTGAACCTATGCATTCGCTAGACATTAAATTACTTTCTTAGAAAGTTTTGTTTCTTTTGGCCATCTCTTCTGTTAAGAAGAGTTTCTATATTATCTGCTCTTTCTTGTGAGTCTCCTTTTCTGATTTTTCATCAAGATAAGGCGGTGTTGCGAACTTCTTTTAAATTTTTACCTAAGGTTGTGAATTCTAACAACATTAGTAGAGAAATTGTGGTTCCTTCATTGTGTCCTTATCCTAAGAATTCTAAGGAAAACTCGTTGCATTCTTTGGATGTAGTTAGAGCTTTGAAATATTATGTTGAAGCTACTAAGGATTTCCGAAAGACTTCTAGTCTATTTGTTATCTTTTCCGGTTCTAGGAAAGGTCAGAAGGCTTCTGCCATTTCTTTGGTATCTTGGTTAAAATCTTTTGTTTCATCATGCCTATGTCGAGTCAGGTAAAACTCCGCCTCAAAGGATTACAGCTCATTCTACTAGGTCAGTTTCTACTTCCTGGGCGTATAGGAATGAAACTTCAGTTGATCAGATTTGCAAAGCAGCCACTTGGTCTTCTTTGCATACTTTTACTAAATTCTACCATTTTGATGTGTTCTTCTTCTGAAGCAGTTTTTGGTAGAAAAGTACTTCAGGCAGCTGTTTCAGTTTGATTCTTCTGCTTATAATTTCAGTTTTTTTCATTATAAGATTTAAACTTTATTTTGGGTGTGGATTATTTTCAGCGGAATTGGCTGTCTTTATTTTATCCCTCCCTCTCTAATGACTCTTGCGTGGAAGATCCACATCTTGGGTAGTCATTATCCCATACGTCACTAGCTCATGGACTCTTGCTAATTACATGAAAGAAAACATAATTTATGTAAGAACTTACCTGATAAATTCATTTCTTTCATATTAGCAAGAGTCCATGAGGCCCACCATTTTGTGGTGGTTATGATTTTTTTGTATAAAGCACAATTATTCCAATTCCTTTTTTTTTTTTTATGCTTTCGCACTTTTTTCTTATCACCCCACTTCTTGGCTATACGTTAAACTGATTTGTGGGTGTGGTGAGGGGTGTATTTATAGGCATTTTGAGGTTTGGGAAACTTTGCCCCTCCTGGTAGGAATGTATATCCCATACGTCACTAGCTCATGGACTCTTGCTAATATGAAAGAAATGAATTTATCAGGTAAGTTCTTACATAAATTATGTTTCTCTTGTTAAGTGTATTCAGTCCACGGGCCATCCATTTCTTATGGGATTATATCTCCTTCCCAACAGGAAGTTGCAAGAGGATCACCCAAGCAGAGCTGCTATATAACTCCTCCCCTCACATGTCATATCCAGTCATTCTCTTGCAACTCAACTAGATAGGACGTTGTGAGAGGTCTGTGGTGTTGTTTATACTTAGTTTATTTCTTCAATCAAAAGTTTGTTATTTTAAATGGCACCGGAGTGTGCTGTTTGTTCTCAGGCAGTATTTGGAAGAAGAATCTGCCTGCGTTTTCTATGATCTTAGCAGAAGTAACTAAGATCCACTGGCTGTTCTCGCACATTCTGAGGAGTGGGGTAACTTTCAGAAAGGGAATAGCGTGTGGGGAATCCTGCAAACAAGGTATGTGTAGTAAATTATTTTTCTAAGGAATGGAATTGACTAAGAAAATACTGCTGATACCGATGTAATGTAAGTACAGCCTTAAATGCAGCAGCGACTGGTATCAGGCTGATGAATGTATGTATAATAAGTAATTTCTTTCATGTAATTAACAAGAGTCCATGAGCTAGTGACGTATGGGATATACATTCCTACCAGGAGGGGCAAAGTTTCCCAAACCTTAAAATGCCTATAAATACACCCCTCACCACACCCACAAATCAGTTTTACAAACTTTGCCTCCAAGGGAGGTGGTGAAGTAAGTTTGTGCTAGATTCTACGTTGATATGCGCTCCGCAGCAAGTTGGAGCCCGGTTTTCCTCTCAGCGTGCAGTGAATGTCAGAGGGATGTGAAGAGAGTATTGCCTATTGAATGCAGTGATCTCCTTCTACGGGGTCTATTTCATAAGGTTCTCTGTTATCGGTCGTAGAGATTCATCTCTTACCTCCCTTTTCAGATCGACGATATACTCTTATATTTACCATTACCTCTACTGATTCTCGTTTCAGTACTGGTTTGGCTTTCTACAAACATGTAGATGAGTGTCCTGGGGTAAGTAAGTCTTATTTTCTGTGACACTCTAAGCTATGGTTGGGCACTTTATTTATAAAGTTCTAAATATATGTATTCAAACATTTATTTGCCTTGACTCAGAATGTTCAACTTTCCTTATTTTCAGACAGTCAGTTTCATATTTGGGATTATGCATTGAATTATCATATTTTTCTTACCTCAAAAATTTGACTTTTTTCCCTGTGGGCTGTTAGGCTCGCGGGGGCTGAAAATGCTTCATTTTATTGCGTCATTCTTGGCGCGGACTTTTTTGGCGCAAAAATTCTTTTCCGTTTCCGGCGTCATACGTGTCGCCGGAAGTTACGTCATTTTTTGACGTTATTTTGCGCCAAAGATGTCGGCGTTCCGGATGTGGCGTCATTTTTGGCGCCAAAAGCATTTAGGCGCCAAATAATGTGGGCGTCTTATTTGGCGCTAAAAAATATGGGCGTCGCTTTTGTCTCCACATTATTTCAGTCTCATTTTTCATTTGCTTCTGGTTGCTAGAAGCTTGATATTTGGCATTCTTTCCCATTCCTGAAACTGTCTTATAAGGAATTTGATCTATTTTGCTTTATATGTTGTTTTTTCTCTTACATATTGCAAGATGTCTCACGTTGCATCTGAGCCAGAAGATACTACAGGAAAATCACTGCCTGCTGGATCTACCAAAGCTAAGTGTATCTGCTGTAAATTTTTGGTAGCTATTCCTCCAGCTGTTGTTTGTAATAATTGTCATGACAAACTTGTTAAAGCAGATAATATTTCCTTTAGTAATGTACCATTGCCTGTTGCAGTTCCCTCAACATCTAAGGTGCAGAATGTTCCTGATAACATAAGAGATTTTGTTTCTGAATCCATAAAGAAGGCTTTGTCTGTTATTTCTCCTTCTAGTAAACGTAAAATGTCTTTTAAATCTTCTCTCTCTACAGATGAATTTTTAAATGAACACCATCATTCTGATTCTTTGGACTCTTCTGGTTCAGAGGATTCTATCTCAGAGATTGATGCTGATAAATCTTCATATTTATTTAAGATGGAATTTATTCGCTCTTTACTTAAAGAAGTACTAATTGCTTTAGAAATAGAGGATTCTAGTCCTCTTGATACTAATTCTATACGTTTGGATAAGGTTTTTAAAGCTCCTGCGGTTATTCCAGAAGTTTTTCCTGTTCCTAATGCTATTTCTGCAGTGATTTCCAAAGAATGGGATAAATTGGGTAATTCATTTACTCCTTCTAAACGTTTTAAGCAATTATATCCTGTTCAGCCTGACAGGTTAGAATTTTGGGACAAAATCCCTAAAGTTGATGGGGCTATTTCTACCCTTGCTAAACGTACTACCATTCCTACGTCAGATGGTACCTCGTTTAAGGATCCTTTAGATAGAAAAATTGAATCCTTTCTAAGAAAAGCTTATCTGTGTTCAGGTAATCTTCTTAGACCTGCTATATCATTGGCTGATGTTGCTGCAGCTTCAACTTTTTGGTTGGAAACCCTAGCGCAACAAGTAGCAAATCGTGATTCTCATGATATTATTATTCTTCTTCAGCATGCTAATAATTTTATCTGTGATGTCATTTTTGATATTATTAGAGTTGATGTTAGGTTTATGTCTCTAGCTATCTTAGCCAGAAGAGCTTTATGGCTTAAAACTTGGAATGCTGATATGGCTTCTAAATCAACTCTACTTTCCATTTCTTTCCAGGGAAACAAATTATTTGGTTCTCAGTTGGATTCTATTATTTCAACTGTTACTGGTGGGAAAGGAACTTTTTTACCACAGGATAAAAATCTAAAGGTAAAAACAGGGCTAACAATCGTTTTCGTTCCTTTCGTTTCAACAAAGAACAAAAGCCTGATCCTTCGTCCTCAGGAGCAGTTTCAGTTTGGAAACCATCTCCAGTCTGGAATAAATCCAAGCCTGCTAGAAAGGCAAAGCCTGCTTCTAAGTTCACATGAAGGTACGGCCCTCATTCCAGTTCAGCTGGTAGGGGGCAGGTTACGTTTTTTCAAAGAAATTTGGATCAATTCTGTTCACAATCTTTGGATTCAGAGCATTGTTTCAGAAGGGTACAGAATTGGTTTCAAGATGAGACCTCCTGCAAAGAGATTTTTTCTTTCCCGTGTCCCAGTAAATCCAGTGAAAGCTCAAGCATTTCTGAATTGTGTTTCAGATCTAGAGTTGGCTGGAGTAATTATGCCAGTTCCAGTTCCGGAACAGGGGATGGGGTTTTATTCAAATCTCTTCATTGTACCAAAGAAGGAGAATTCCTTCAGACCAGTTCTGGATCTAAAATTATTGAATCGTTATGTAAGGATACCAACGTTCAAGATGGTAACTGTAAGGACTATATTGCCTTTTGTTCAGCAAGGGAATTATATGTCCACAATAGATTTACAGGATGCATATCTGCATGTTCCGATTCATCCAGATCATTTTCAGTTCCTGAGATTCTCTTTTCTAGACAAGCATTACCAATTTGTGGCTCTACCGTTTGGCCTTGCTACAGCTCCAAGAATTTTCACAAAGATTCTCGGTGCCCTTCTGTCTGTAATCAGAGAACAGGGTATTGTGGTATTTCCTTATTTGGACGATATCTTGGTACTTGCTCAGTCTTTACATTTAGCAGAGTCTCATACGAATCGACTTGTGTTGTTTCTTCAAGATCATGGTTGGAGGATCAATTTACCAAAAAGTTCTTTGATTCCTCAAACAAGGGTAACCTTTCTGGGTTTCCAGATAGATTCAGTGTCCATGACTCTGTCTTTAACAGACAAGAGACGTCTAAAATTGATTACAGCTTGTCGAAACCTTCAGTCACAATCATTCCCTTCGGTAGCCTTATGCATGGAAATTCTAGGTCTTATGACTGCTGCATCGGACGCGATCCCCTTTGCTCGTTTTCACATGCGACCTCTTCAGCTCTGTATGCTGAACCAATGGTGCAGGGATTACACGAAGATATCTCAATTAATATCTTTAAAACCGATTGTTCGACACTCTCTAACGTGGTGGACAGATCACCATCGTTTAGTTCAGGGGGCTTCTTTTGTTCTTCCGACCTGGACTGTAATTTCAACAGATGCAAGTCTCACAGGTTGGGGAGCTGTGTGGGGATCTCTGACGGCACAGGGAGTTTGGGAATCTTAGGAGGTGAGATTACCGATCAATATTTTGGAACTCCGTGCAATTTTCAGAGCTCTTCAGTTTTGGCCTCTTCTGAAGAGAGAATCGTTCATTTGTTTTCAGACAGACAATGTCACAACTGTGGCATACATCAATCATCAAGGAGGGACTCACAGTCCTCTGGCTATGAAAGAAGTATCTCGAATTTTGGTTTGGGCGGAATCCAGCTCCTGTCTAATCTCTGCGGTTCATATCCCAGGTGTAGACAATTGGGAAGCGGATTATCTCAGTCGCCAAACGTTGCATCCGGGCGAATGGTCTCTTCACCCAGAGGTATTTCTTCAGATTGTTCAAATGTGGGGGCTTCCAGAGATAGATCTGATGGCCTCTCATCTAAACAAGAAACTTCCCAGGTATCTGTCCAGATCCCGGGATCCTCAGGCGGAGGCAGTGGATGCATTATCACTTCCTTGGAAGTATCATCCTGCCTATATCTTTCCGCCTCTAGTTCTTCTTCCAAGAGTAATCTCCAAGATTCTGAGGGAATGCTCGTTTGTTCTGCTAATAGCTCCGGCATGGCCTCACAGGTTTTGGTATGCGGATCTTGTCCGGATGGCATCTTGCCAACCATGGACTCTTCCGTTAAGACCAGACCTTCTGTCGCAAGGTCCTTTTTTCCATCCGGATCTGAAATCCTTAAATTTAAAGGTATGGAGATTGAACGCTTGATTCTTAGTCAAAGAGGTTTCTCTGACTCTGTGATTGATACTATGTTACAGGCTCGTAAATCTGTATCTAGAGAGATATATTATAGAGTCTGGAAGACTTATATTTCTTGGTGTCTTACTCATCATTTTTCTTGGTATTCTTTTAGAATTCCGAGAATATTACAATTTCTTCAGGATGGTTTAGATAAGGGTTTGTCCGCAAGTTCCTTGAAAGGACAAATCTCTGCTCTTTCTGTTCTTTTTCACAGAAAGATTGCTATTCTTCCTGATATTCATTGTTTTGTACAAGCTTTGGTTCGTATAAAACCTGTCATTAAGTCAATTTCTCCTCCATGGAGTTTGAATTTGGTTCTGGGAGCTCTTCAAGCTCCTCCGTTTGAACCTATGCATTCATTGGACATTAAATTGCTTTCTTGGAAAGTTTTGTTCCTTTTGGCCATCTCTTCTGCCAGAAGAGTTTCTGAATTATCTGCTCTTTCTTGTGAGTCTCCTTTTCTGATTTTTCATCAGGATAAGGCGGTGTTGCGAACTTCTTTTCAATTTTTACCTAAGGTTGTGAATTCCAACAACATTAGTAGAGAAATCGTGGTTCCTTCATTATGTCCTAATCCTAAGAATTCTAAGGAGAAATCGTTACATTCTTTGGATGTTGTTAGAGCTTTGAAATATTATGTTGAAGCTACTAAATCTTTCCGAAAGACTTCTAGTCTATTTGTCATCTTTTCTGGTTCTAGAAAAGGCCAGAAAGCTTCTGCCATTTCTTTGGCATCCTGGTTGAAATCTTTAATTCATCTTGCCTATGTTAAATCGGGTAAGACTCCGCCTCAGAGGATTGCAGCTCATTCTACTAGGTCAGTTTCTACTTCCTGGGCGTTTGGGAATGAAGCTTCAGTTGATCAGATTTGCAAAGCAGCGACTTGGTCCTCTTTGCATACTTTTACTAAATTCTACCATTTTGATGTATTCTCTTCTTCTGAAGCAGTTTTTGGTAGAAAGGTACTTCAGGCAGTGGTTTCGGTTTGAATCTTCTGCTTATGTTTTTCATTAAACTTTATTTTGGGTGTGGATTATTTTCAGCAGGAATTGGCTGTCTTTATTTTATCCCTCCCTCTCTAGTGACTCTTGTGTGGAAAGATCCACATCTTGGGTATTCATTATCCCATACGTCACTAGCTCATGGACTCTTGTTAATTACATGAAAGAAAACATAATTTATGTAAGAACTTACCTGATAAATTCATTTCTTTCATATTAACAAGAGTCCATGAGGCCCACCCTTTTTTGTGGTGGTTATGATTTTTTTGTATAAAGCACAATTATTCCAATTCCTTATTTTATATGCTTCGCACTTTTTTCTTATCACCCCACTTCTTGGCTATTCGTTAAACTGATTTGTGGGTGTGGTGAGGGGTGTATTTATAGGCATTTTAAGGTTTGGGAAACTTTGCCCCTCCTGGTAGGAATGTATATCCCATACGTCACTAGCTCATGGACTCTTGTTAATATGAAAGAAATGAATTTATCAGGTAAGTTCTTACATAAATTATGTTTTTCTAAGGAATGGAATTTGACTAAGAAAATACTGTTAATACTGAAGTATTGTATAAGCCTTAACTGCAGTAGAAGCGACTGGTAGCAGGCTTATTAATAACACTACCTAACTTTTAAAGTGTATGTTTAAAACGTTTACTGGCATGTTATTCGTTTTTTGTGAGGTACTTTGGGGCATGATTTTCCACATGGCTGTTGATTATTTCTACATAGAAACGGTTAACTGAGGTTAACCACTGTTGTAATAGGAGTGGGAGGAGCCTATTTTATCGTTTTTTTGCGCAGTAAAAATTCAGTTTCAGTCTAACTGCTTCTTCCTCCTTGATCCAGGACGTCTCTAGAGAGCTCAGGCGTCTTCAAAAGTCATTTTGAGGGAGGTAATCAGTCACAGCAGACCTGTGACAGTGTGTTTGACTGTGATAAAAAACGTTAATTGTTAAATTGATTATCCGTTTTTGGGTATTAAGGGGTTAATCATCCATTTGCTAGTGGGTGCAATACTTTGCTAACTTAATACATTTACTGTGAAAATTTGGTTGCTATAACTGATTTGGTTCATTGTTATTTCAACTGTGACAATTTTTTTGTGCTTCTTAAAGGCGCAGTAGCGTTTTTTATATTGCTTGTAAATTTATTTGAAAGGATTTTCCAAGCTTGCTAGTCTCATTGCGAGTCTGTTTAAACATGTCTGACACAGATGAATCTGTTTGTTCACTATGTTTAAAGGCCAATGTGGAGCCCCATAGAAATGTGTACTAAATGTATTGATGTCACTTTGAATAAAAGTCAATCTATATCTGTAAAGAAATTATCACCAGACAACAAGGGGGAAGTTGTGCCGGCTAACTCTCCTCATGTGTCAGTACCTTCGCCTCCCGCTCAGGAGGCGCGTGTTATTGTGGCGCCAAGTACATCAGAGAGGCCCATACAAATCACTTTGCAAGACATGGCTGCTGTTATGACAGAAGTATTATCTAAATTACCTGAATTAAGAGGCAAGCACGATAGCTCTGGGTTAAGGACAGAGCGCGCTGATGATGTGAGAGCCATGTCTGATACTGCGTCACAATTTGCAGAACATGAGGACGGAGAGCTTCATTCTGTGGGTGACGGATCTGATCCAGGGAGACCGGATTCAGAGATTTCTAATTTTAAATTTAAGCTTGAGAACCTCCGCGTATTGCTAGGGGAGGTATTAGCGGCTCTGAATGATTGTAACACGGTTACAATTCCAGAGAAAGTATGTAGGTTGGATAGATATTTTGCGGTACCGGTGTGTACTGACGTTTTTCCTATACCTAAAAGGCTTACAGAAATTATTAGCAAGGAGTGGGATAGACCCGGTGTGCCCTTTTCCCCACCTCCGATATTTAGAAAAATGTTCCCAATAGACGCCACCACACGAGACTTATGGCAGACGGTCCCTAAGGTGGAGGGAGCAGTTTCTACTTTAGCTAAACGTACCACTATCCCGGTGGAGGATAGTTGTGCTTTTTCGGATCCAATGGATAAAAAATGAGGTTACCTTAAGAAAATGTTTGTTCAACAAGGTTTTATCTTACAGCCCCTTGCATGCATTGCGCCTGTCACTGCTGCTGCGGCATTCTGGTTTGAGTCTCTGGAAGAGGCCATTCGCACAGCTCCATTGGATGAGATTATGGCCAAGCTTAAAGCACTTAAGCTAGCTAATGCATTTGTTTCTGATGCCGTTGTACATTTAACCAAACTAACAGCTAAGAACTCCGGATTCGCCATCCAGGCGCGCAGAGCGCTATGGCTTAAATCCTGGTCAGTTGACGTGACATCTAAATTGCTTAATATTCCTTTCAAAGGGCAGACCTTATTTGGGCCCGGCTTGAAAGACATTATTGCTGACATTACTGGAGGTAAGGGTCATACTCTTCCTCAGGACATGGCCAAATCAAAGGCCAAACAGTCTAATTTTCGTGCCTTTCGTAACTTCAAGGCAGGAGCAGCATCAACTTCCGCCGCTCCAAAACAGGAAGGACCTGTTGCTCGTTACAGACAGGGCTGGAAAGCTAACCAGCCCTGGAACAAGGGCAAGCAGGCCAGAAAGCCTACTTCTGCCCCTAAGACAGCATGAAGAGAGGGCCCCCTATCCGGAAACGGATCTAGTGGGGGGCAGACTATCTCTCTTCGCCCAGGCTTGGGCAACAGATGTCCAGGATCCCTGGGCGTTGGAGATCATATCTCAGGGTTATCTTCTGGACTTCAAAGCATCTCCTCCACAAGGGAGATTTCATCTTTCAAGGTTATCAGCAAACCAAATAAAGAGAGGCATTTCTACGCTGTGTGCAAGACTTCTTAGTAATGGGGCTGATCCACCCAGTTCCGCGGACGGAACAAGGGCAAGGGTTTTACTCAAATCTGTTTGTGGTTCCCAAGAAAGAGGGAACCTTCAGGCCAATCTTGGACCTAAAAATCTTAAACAAATTCCTAAGAGTTCCATCATTCAAAATGGAAACTATTCGAACCATCCTACCCATGATCCAAGAGGGTCAATACATGACCACGGTAGACTTAAAGGATGCCTACCTTCATATACCGATTCACAAAGATCATTATCGGTACCTAAGATTTGCCTTTCTAGACAGGCATTACCAGTTTGTAGCTCTTCCCTTCGGGTTGGCTACGGCCCCGAGAATCTTTACAAAGGTTCTGGGCTCACTTCTGGCGGTTCTAAGACCGCGAGGCATAGCGGTGGCTCCGTATCTAGACGACATCCTGATACAGGCGTCAAGCTTTCAAATGGCCAAATCTCATACAGAGATAGTTCTGGCATTTCTGAGGTCGCATAAGTGGAAAGTGAACGTGGAAAAGAGTTCTCTATCACCACTCACAAGAGTCTCCTTTCTAGGGACGCTTATAGATTCTGTAGAGATGAAAATTTACCTGACGGAGTCCAGGTTATCAAAGCTTCTAAATGCTTGCCGTGTCCTTCATTCCATTCCATTCCACGCCCGTCAGTGGCTCAGTGCATGGAAGTAATCGGCTTAATGGTAGCGGCAATGGACATAGTGCCATTTGCGCGCATGCATCTCAGACCACTGCAATTATGCATGCTAAGTCAGTGGAATGGGGATTACTCAGATTTGTCCCCTCTGCTAAATCTGGACCAAGAGACCAGAGATTCTCTTCTCTGGTGGCTTTCTCGGGTCCATCTGTCCAAGGGTATGACCTTTCGCAGGCCAGATTGGACGATTGTTACAACAGATGCCAGCCTTCTAGGTTGGGGCGCAGTCTGGAACTCCCTGAAGGCTCAGGGATTATGGACTAAGGAGGAGAAACTCCTCCCAATAAATATTCTGGAGTTGAGAGCAATACTCAATGCTCTTCTAGCTTGGCCTCAGTTAGCAACACTGAGGTTCATCAGATTTCAGTCGGACAACATCAAGACTGTGGCTTACATCAACCATCAAGGGGGAACCAGGAGTTCCCTAGCGATGTTGGAAGTCTCAAAGATAATTCGCTGGGCAGAGTCTCACTCTTGCCACCTGTCAGCGATCTACATCCCAGGTGTGGAGAACTGGGAGGCGGATTTTCTAAGTTGCCAGACTTTTCATCCGGGGGAGTGGGAACTTCATCCGGAGGTCTTCGCTCAACTGATTCATCGTTGGGGCAAACCAGATCTGGATCTCATGGCGTCTCGCCAGAATGCCAAGCTTCCTTGTTACAGATCCAGGTCCAGGGACCCGGGAGCGGCGCTGATAGATGCTCTGACAGCTCCTTGGGTCTTCAACATGGCTTATGTGTTTCCACCATTTCCGATGCTTCCTCGACTAATTGCCAAGATCAAACAGGAGAGAGCATTGGTGATTCTGATAGCTCCTGCGTGGCCACGCAGGACCTGGTATGCAGACCTAGTGGACATGTCGTCCTATCCACTGTGGTTTCTACCTCTGAGGCAGGACCTTCTAATACAAGGCCCTTTCAAACATCCAAATCTAATTTCTCTGAGGTTGACTGCATGGAGATTGAACCCTTGATTCTATCAAAGCGTGGCTTCTCGGAGTCAGTTATTGATACCTTAATACAGGCACGGAAGCCTGTTACCAGGAAAATTTACCATAAGATATGGAGTAAGGTTAGGATTCCTAGGATATTGTCTTTTCTACAAGAAGGTTTAGAAAAGGGTTTATCTGCTAGTTCGTTAAAGGGACAGATTTCTGCTCTGTCTATTCTCTTACACAAACGTCAGGCAGAAGTTTCAGACGTCCAGGCTTTTTGTCAGGCTTTGGCTAGGATTAAGCCTGTGTTTAAGACTGTTGCTCCTCCGTGGAGCTTAAATTTGGTTCTTAAAGTTCTTCAAGGGGTTCCGTTTGAACCCCTTCATTCCATTGATATTAAGCTTTTATCTTGGAAAGTTCTGTTTTTGATGGCTATTTCCTCGGCTCGAAGAGTCTCTGAGTTATCTGCCTTATATTGTGATTCTCCTTATCTGATTTTCCATTCAGACAAGGTAGTTCTGCGTACTAAACCTGGGTTTTTACCTAAGGTAGTTTCTAACAGGAATATCAATCAGGAGATTGTTGTTCCATCTTTGTCCTAATCCTTCTTCAAAAAAGGAACGACTTTTGCATAATCTGGACGTAGTCCGTGCCCTAAAGTTCTATTTACAGGCAACTAAAGAATTTCGTCAAACTTCTTCCCTGTTTGTCGTGTACTCTGGTCAGAGAAGGTCTAAAAGCTTCAGCAACCTCTCTCTCTTTTTGGCTTCGTAGCATAATACGTTTAGCCTATGAGACTGCTGGACAGCAGCCTCCTGAAAGAATTACAGCTCATTCCACTAGAGCTGTGGCTTCCACCTGGGCCTTTAAGAATGAGGCCTCTGTTGAACAGATTTGCAAGGCTGCAACTTGGTCTTCACTTCACACTTTTTCAAAATTTTACAAATTTGACACTTTTGCTTCTTCGGAGGCTGTTTTTGGGAGAAAGGTTCTACATGCAGTGGTTCCTTCCGTTTAAGTTCCTGCCTTGTCCCTCCCATCATCCGTGTACTTTAGCTTTGGTATTGGTATCCCATAAGTAATGGATGACCTGTGGACTGAATACACTTAACAAGAGAAAACATAATTTATGCTTACCTGATAAATTTATTTCTCTTGTAGTGTATTCAGTCCACGGCCCGCCCTGTCTTTTAAGGCAGATTTAAATTTTTATTAAAACTCCAGTCACCACTGCACCCTATGGTTTCTCCTTTCTTGTCTTGTTTCGGTCGAATGACTGGATATGACATGTGAGGGGAGGAGCTATATAGCAGCTCTGCTTGGGTGATCCTCTTGCAACTTCCTGTTGGGAAGGAGATATAATCCCATAAGTAATGGATGACCCGTGGACTGAATACACTACAAGAGAAATTTTATCAGGTAAGCATAAATTATGTTTTTTCCTTCCTTTTTGTAACTTTAAAGGTCAAAAGTCTTCCTCTTCCACGCAGGAGCAATCCAAGTCTTCTTGGAAGCCCAATCAGTCTTGAAACAAGGGGAAGCAATCAAAGAAACCTTCAGCTGAGCAGAAGTCAACATGAAGGGTCTGGTCCGGAACCGGATCAAGTGGGGGGGGGGTGCAGACTTTCCCTATTTTGCCAAGTTTGGATACGCGATGTCCCCGATTCTTGGGCTGTGGACATAGTATCTCTGGGTTACCAAATAGAATTAAGATCTCTTCCTCCCAAGGGCAGGTTTCACCTCTCAAGATTATCTGCAGACCAGGTAAAAAGAGGGGCATTCTTGAACTGTGTTCAGGATCTTTCCTTCCTGGGAGTGATTGACTTTTGCATTAAGGGAACAGGGTCTAGGATTCTATTCAAATCTGTTTGTGGTTCCCCCCAAAAAAGGGAACTTTTCGACCCATTTTAGACCTTAAGTGTCTCAAGTTTCTTTCAAAATGAAAACCACTTGTTCCATTCTTCCTTTGGTCCGAGAGGGTCAGTTCATGACGACCATAGGTTGGGGAGCAGTCAGGGACTCGTAAACTCAGGGACTATGGACTTGGGAGGAGTCTGCTCTCTCCATAAACATTTTGGCGTTGAGAGCAATTTTCAATGCTCTGATGGCTTGGTCGCAATTGTCCTTAGCCCAGTTTATCAGGTTCCAATCGGACAATATCACCTCAGTGGCTTACATCAACCACCAGGGAGGAACTCTGAGTTCGTTAGCCATGAAGGAGGTGGCACGGATTATTCAGTGGGCGGAGGCTCACAATTGTCTTCTATCTGCCATCCACAATCCAGGAGTAGACAATTGGGAAGCGCATTTTCTGAGCCGACAGACTTTTTTCGTCCCAGGGAGTGGGCTCCCCATCCGGAGGTTTAACCTCAAATGGGGGATGCCGGAGTTGGAGCAAATGGCATCTCGGCAGAATGCCAAGCTTCCAAGGTACGGTTCAAGGTCAAGAGATCCACAGGCCACTCTGGTAGATGCTCTGGCGGTTCCTTGGGTTTTGAGGCTAGCCTACCTGTTTCCTCCGTTTGCGCTCCTTCCACGAGTCATTGCTCGTATCAAACAGGAGAGCGTCAATAATTCAGTATCTCCTGCATGGCCATGCAGGATCTGGTATGCAGACCTAGTGAAGATGTCATCTCTTCCACCTTGGAGGTTACCTCTAAAGAAGGACCTCCTGATTCAGGGTCCCTTCCTTCATCCAAATCTCGTTTCTCTGAAGCTGACTGCTTGGAGATTGAACACTTCTGGCTAAGCATGGGTTTTCTGAGTCGGTCATTGGGACCATGCTGCAGACTCGTAAGCCTGTTACTCGTTAGATTTACCATAAGGTATGGCGTAAATACCTTTTAATGGTGTGAATCAAAGAGCTACTCTTGGAGTAGGGTCAGGATTCCTAGAATTTTGTCTTTTCTCTAGGAAGGTCTGGAGAAAGGATTGTCAGTCAGTTCTCCAAAAGGTCAGATTTCTGCTTTATTCTGTTACATAAGCGCCTGGCGGATGTGCCAAATATTCGATCCTTTTGTCAGGCCTTGGTCAGAATTAGGCCTGTATTTAAACCTGTTACTCCTCCTTGGAGTCTTAACCATGTTCTTAAAGTTTTGCAGCAGGCTCCGTTTGAGCTAATGCATTACATAGATATTAAGTCATCTTGGAAGGTTTTGTTTCTTGTTGCTTTTTCTTCTGCTTAGAGTTTCGGAACTCTTGGCTTTGCAGTTTGATTCGCCTTATTTTTAATGCGGATAAGGTGGTTCTTCGTACTGAATTGGGTTTTATCCCTAAAGGTGGTTTCGGTCACAAATATTAATCGGGAAATTGTTGTTCCTTCTCTCTGTCCCAATCCTTCTTCTCATAAGGAACGTCTGTTGCACAATTTGAATTTTGTGCGTGCTCTAAAATTCTATTTACTGGCAACTAAGGATTTAGTAGTAGGCTACTGCTACCTCTTTCTGGTTGAGAAGTATAATTTGTTTTGTTGGTCAGCAGACTCCTTGAGAGAATTACAGCTCACTCCACTAGGGCTGTCTCCTCTTCCTGGGCTTTCAAAAATGAAGCTTCTGTGGAACAGATTTGCAAGGCTGCAACTTGGCCCTCTCTGCATACTTTTTCTAAATTTTATACTTCTTCAAGTGGTGGTGCCTTCTGTTAAGGTCTGCCTGTCTTGATCTCCCTCCCTGTTAATTCCGTGTCCTCTAGCTTGGGTATTGGTTCCCACTTGTAATTGAATTACGTTGTGGACTCTCCATATCTTGGGAAAGAAAACAAAATTCATGCTATTGCTTACCTGATACATTTCTTTCCGGATATGGAGATTCCACAACCCCACCCTTAGGTTTAGACAGTATCTTTTTGACTAAACCTCAGGCACCTCTACACCTTTGTGTTATTCCTTTTTCCATTTCCCTTCGGTCGAATGACTAAGGATTATGGGTAGGGGAGTGACATTTAACAGCTTTACTGTGATGCTCTTTGCCTCCTTCTGCTGGCCAGGAGTGATATTCCCACTAGTAATTAAATGACGTTGTGGACTCTTCATATCCGGAAAGAATGAAATTTATCGGGTAAGCATAAATTTAGTTTTTGCTTTCCAAACGCAGGGAGAGTCCATGACTTCATATCCTTACTGATGGGGGGGAAAACCACACCTGGCCACCAGGAGGAGGCAAAGGCTTTAATATCCTCCCCCCCCCCCCCCCCCCCCCCGTCATGTCATCACAAGAGGAGGATGGCAGAGAAGTGTTAGAAGATTTGGATAGTCCTTTAATGGGTATTTTCCCTTCAAGAGAGAATTGGAGTTTTAAGTAATCATATAAATCTGTGAGATTGATGAACGTTAGTCTGGAGATGCAGGGAAAGTTTTTTTCTGCGAAGCGATCCAGACTGTCTTATCTAACAGCTCCTGGGCAATCGGTGTTAACGAGTTACACTGCTTGCCTTTCTACACTCAGGCCCCTGTCAGAACACCACGGCAAGGCTGTCACACTTGAGGCTGTATCTGTTCCACAGCATAGATCCTGGAGGGTAAGTCCGCTTTATTTATAATTTAGCAGAGACTCCTATTAGGGTCACAGTGTAACTCCTCATAACCTCAATAGGATCAGGGGTAAATATCTCATTTAATTTAGAGATTATTTTGGAAAAGTTTGGGGAATAAATAAGGACAGATAAGAATAGTGAGTGGCGCTAATGAAAGCTGAGGATATATATAGTATAATAAAATGGAATACTTTTCCTAAATCTCTGTAAAAATCAGATTCAATTAAATTGCGTAAAAAAGGTTTATTAACCCTAAACAAAGTAATGTAGTACAGTACTTGGTTTAAAATCAGCAAGCAAATAAAAAACAAATAAAGAAGAATATAGTTGTGGCCACAACATATAGAGCATATGTCTGTCCTTGATGCATATACTATATTTAAAAAAAATGAGCTATAACAATTTTGTTAAGCCGTTTGACACACACAAAAATTAAGGCTTAAATTAAGCCGTCAGAGCATAAAAAAGTACAATATCTCAAGGTGAGTATAAGATACAATTGTATCAACATATATAATAATATTCAGCATAAAATAGATACATATGACATGCCGCTAAGTCAATTGTTTTCAAAAAATATAGAAAAAAATGAAAAATAAAAGGATGACAATGTTTCCAGAGCTCTGTATAACTTTGTATATTTGTTATTCAATGTGTTACTCAGTTGGTGATTCAGAAAAAAAGTGTCTATTATTAAGTATCTTTGTGATATCCCTGTGTAAGCAGATTTAGATGAATCGATAAATATCTCCCTTAGTTACAATCCAGTGAAAGTAGTGTGTAGAAAATAGAAAGCAATTGTACACCTTGTGTAAACGGTTATTTAAATAGAAGGTAATTTAATACCATGTGAGAGTCCTTTTGAGAATTTAGGAAAATCGTGAAATAGTGTTGATAATAGTAGTTCCTGACCGGTCAGGCATTTAGAGATGAGTATCGTCGGATCCCTGTTCAGGCTTAGCAGTTAGGTTTCAGCTGTGTGGCAGACTTACCTAGCTGTGTTTACTCCTCGCTAACTGCATTCTCAATGTGTGGCGGATACAGCGTCTTCACTGCCTCGGTCTCACAGCCTGGTCATCTGACCTGGGTATCGCCTATCAGAGGATCGTTTCCACGGTATCTCCTTTTTAAGGTGTTTTAGCCTCCGTTAGCTTCGAATTGTAGGTGCTGCTATTCCTTAGATGAAAGTAGTGTCCACAAGTCAAACTTCTATGCGTTTCGGCACTTGAATCTGTTTGGGGTATATATGTACTGCTTTGTTCTATAAGAAGCACTTGTGAAGGTTTATGCTCAAATAGACTGTATACTCTTGCCAATGGAGCAGACAGTTTTCCCTTTTTTTGTGTGAGTTGCACACCTCAAAAGAGCTTTGCACACTTTTCTCATAGCAGGGGATGTCCCTGCTTGCGCACCACCTAATCTGGTGCGGCTGCATTAGTTTTACTTACCATCCTGCTGCAGGAACTCTGGCAATCCTACGGAGAGAGTTTTCTATAACTTGTCTTGGTCTAGGAGGTATTGAGTGCCCCGGCCATTGGGGTTATAAAGGTGCCTCTTTTGTTAATAAACCGTTGTTTGAAACTGTTTTCTTACTGTGGGATTGCATCTCCAGCATGGAGGACTCTGATAATGCGTTAGAAGGTTCTGCACCTTCTATATTGAATAATAGCAGTTTATATTGTAAGGAGGCGGTGATGTGTCCACCTGCTCAATTTTGTTCCAATTGCCTGGGTACCGTTTTAAAGTCTAAGAAGGGAGCTAAGCCTGCTAACCCCCCTAGCATAATTGGTCTATTCTGAGCGTCAACCTCTCAGGACTCTGTGGTCCAGGGGATGCCTACTCTTTCCCTCAAACCGCTTCACTTCAGTTCCCCGCTGCACGCCTATTACTCTGGCTGGAGGGGGCTTTTTCCCTGCAGACTTTACCACGCAGTTGCAATCTGCTGTCAGCGGCCATGAGTGCCTTGCCTATCTCTGGGAAAAGAAAGAGAAAGGTTAAACATAGTTCTACTGAATTAGATACAGCTAATTTCCAGTCAGATTTGGCCAGTATGTCTCAACTGTCCGAGGATGAGCTAACCTCTGTAGTGTCCGAAGGTGAACTTTCGGAGTCGGAGACTTAATTTACTAAACCTCCTCTTTCTGAGGAGCCCTCCTGATTTAAGATTGAACATCTGCGTTTTTTACTAAAGTAGGTTCTGTCTACTTTAGAGGTTCCGGAAGCAAAACTGCCTGAGGAACCTAAGATTTCTAAGTTAGACAGAGTTTACGAGGACAGGAAGGCCCCACACACTTTCCTGTCCCTGTTCGCATGGCAAATATTGTCAGTAGTGAATTGGAAAGAGTTGGAACTCCTTTTTCCCCTTCGTCAACTTTTAAGACGTTATTCCCAGTCCCTGACTCTCAGCTGTAATTATGGGGTTCCATCCCTAAGGTGGATGGTGCCATTTCGACGCTAGCTAAGCGTACCACTATCCCTCTAGAAGATAGCTCTTCCTTTAGGGAACCCATGGACAAGAAGTTGGAAAGTTACCTGAGAAAAATGTTCCAACAAATGGGGTTCTTATTCCTACCAGCGGTAGCCGCTGGGGCAGCCACTTACTGGTGTGACTCTGTCATAACTTATCGAGGCGGAATCTCCCCTTGAAGATATTCAGGAGAGGCTTAAGGCCCTAATAATAGCTAACTCCTTTATCTGTGATCATGCTTTTTTGTGTGAACACTTCTGATATTTTATTTTTCAAGCAATATACATCTGTTTTTGGTCATTGCAAAACACAAGATTACACGAAATTTTATTTTCAAACTGTTTCAAACTATTTGTGTGCACAGCATTTTTTCACACATACACATCCTATAGATACTCTTTTAATAGGACCCTATTTCAGGTTTATATATATATATATATATATATATATATATATATATATATATATATATATATATATATATATATATATATATATATATATATATATATATATATTATTTATATATATATATTTATTTATATATATTTATTTATTTCTAACTTCTATTCAAGAAAGATTTTTGCACAATATCCCATTCACCCATTTTGGCGCACTCTATTGCTATACTTCAAGTATAGTCTTTTTTTACTCTCATATAACAAATGCATGAAGGGGCTGCCCCCGATCCGGGATCGGCTCGTGTAGGGGTCAAACTATCATTTTTCTCAGATGCCTGGTTTTAGGATGTTCAGGATCCTTGGGTACTGGAGGTTGTATCTCAAGGATACAGGATAGGATTCAAATCTCATCCGCCAAGGGGCAGATTCCTCCTCTCCAGAAGCCTTTTTAGATTGTATACGGGATCTAGCCTCCTTAGGAGTAATTTTCCCGGTACCTGTATCAGAAAGAGGTCTGGGGTTCTATTCAAACCTCTTCGTGGTTCCCAAAAAGGAGGGAACTTTCTGTCCAATTCTGACTTGAAGTGCCTAAACAAATTTCTAAGTGTCCCCTCCCTCAAGATGGAGACGATCAGATTGCTCCCTACCCTGGTTCAGGAAGGACAATTTGACTACCATCGATCTGAAGGATGCATACCTGCGCATTCCGATCCACAAGGATCTTTTCCTGTTCCTGAGGTTTGCCTTTCTGGATCAACACTTCTAGTTCATAGCACTTCTGTTTGGCTTAGCTACTGCACCTAGGATATTTACAAAGGTGCTGGGTGCTCTTCTAGCTGTGGCCAGAACCCAAGGTATTGCAGAAGTAACTTACCTGGACGATATCTTGTTACAGGCGCCATCTTTTCGTCTAGCAAGAGATCAATATCTTCGGTCACATGGATGATAAACTTGGAAAAGAGTTTGCTTACACCAACTACCAGGGTGAATTTCCTGAGTACAGTTATAGACTCTGTATCCATGAAGATCTTTCTAACAGATCAGAGATGTTGCAAGCTGGTAACAGCGTGTCTTGGCCTCCTTTAGACGTTCGGTGGCCCAGTGTATGGAGGTGATTGACCTCATGGTGTCTTGTATGGACATTATTCCTTTTGCCAGAATCCATCTCAGACCTTTACAACTATGCATGCTGAGACAATGGAATGGCGACCATTCAGACCTGTCCCAACAGATCGTATTGGACAACTTGTCGAGAGACTCGCTCTCTTGGTGGCTGAAGTGGCACATGCTTCTTGAGACTGTCCTGGGAGATTGTGACTACGAAAGTCTATCTGGCTGGGGAGCCGTTTGGGGTGCCAGGAAGGCACAAGGGTTGTGGACTCAGGATTCCACCCTCCCGATCAATATCTTGGAACTCTGGGCAATCTTCAATGCACTGAAGGCTTGGCCCCTTCTGAGTTTGTCCCAGTTTATCAGATTCCAATCAGACAATTTAACTACGGTTGCCTACATGAACCATCAGGTAGAAACGAGAAGTTCCTTAGCGATGAGGGAGGTGTCTCAGATCTTAGAATGGACAGAAGTCCACAACTGTATGCTGTCAGCGATCCACATTCCTGGTGTGGACAACTGTGAAGCAGACTTCCTCAGCAGAAAAACTTTTCACCCAGGGGAATGGTCCCTCCACCCCAAAGTGTTTGCAGAGACTTGCAGCAGATAGGGGATGCCAAAGATAGATCTCATGGCCTCTCGTCTCAATGCTAAACTACCAAGGTACAGGTCAAGATCGAGGGATCCTCAAGCAGAGTTAATAGACGCTCTAGCGGTTCCATGGAGGTTCAGACTCAGATCTCTTTCCTCCATTGCCTCTTCTCCCTTGTGTGGTAGCCCGCATCAAGCAGGAGCAAGCATCAGTGATTCTAATTGCTCCATCCTGGCCACGAAGGACCTGGTTCGCGGATCTGGTGAGAATGTCCTCTTCTCCGTGGAGGTTACCTTGTCGCAGGGACCTTCTGCTAACGGGTTCTTTCCTACATCAAAATCTAGATTCTCTGAGTAACTGCGTGGAGATTGAACGCTTAGTCTTAACCAGGAAAGGTTTCTCTGATAGTGTCATAGACACTTTGATTCACTCTCGTAAGCCGGTTACTTGGCGTATCTACCATAAGGTGTAGCTGACTTACCTGCACTGGTGTGAGGATCGTGGTTTTTCTTGGCATATGGTCAAGGTTACAAGAATTTTATATTTTCTCCATGATGGATTGTAGAAGAGGGCCTATCTGCCAGCTCTCTGAAGGGACAGGTATCGGCCCTGTCTGTGTTGCTGCACATGAGATTAGCTGAGCTTTCGGACGTCCAGTCCTTTAAGGCTCTGACTAGGATCAGACCTGTGTTTAGACCTATGGCTCCGCCTTGGAGTCTCAATCCTGTTCTCCATGTTTTGCAGCAGGCTCCGTTTGAGCCCATGCATACTGTTGACATTAAACTGTTATCTTGGAAAGTTTTGTTTCTATTAGACTACTAAGGAGTTCAGAGAATCTTCATCTTTGTTTGTCGTTTATGCGGGTAGGGGGCAAAAGGCCACTACATCTTCCTTGTTTTTCTGGTTGAGGAGCATCGTCCGCTTGGCTTATAAGAAAGCGGGGCAGCAGCCTCCTGAGAGGATTACGGCTCAATCCACTAGAGCAGTTGCTTCTTCCTGGGCTTTTAAGAACGAAGCCTTTATAGATCAGATTTGTAAGGCATCTACCTGGCCCTCCTTACATACTTTCTCCAACATTGGTGTGTCCGATCCACGGCGTCATCCTTACTTGTGGGATATTCTCTTCCCCAACAGGAAATGGCAAAGAGTCCCAGCAAAGCTGGCCATATAGTCCCTCCTAGGCTCTGCCCACCCCAGTCATTCTCTTTGCCGTTGCACAGGCAACATCTCCACGGAGATGGTTAAGAGTTTTTTGGTGTTTAAATGTAGTTTTTATTCTTCTATCAAGTGTTTATTTTAAAATAGTGCTGGTATGTACTATTTACTCTGAAACAGAAAAGGATGAAGATTTCTGTTTGTGAGAGGAAGATGATTTTAGCAGACAGTAACTAAAATCGATTGCTGTTTCCACATAGGACTGTTGAGATGAAGTAACTTCAGTTGGGGGAAGCAGTTAGCAGACTTTTCTGCTTAAGGTATGACTAGCCATATTTCTAACAAGACGATGTAATGCTGGAAGGCTGTCATTTCCCCTCATGGGGACCGGTAAGCCATTTTCTTAGTCAAACAAACAGAATAAAGGGCTTATTATGGGCTAAAAAACTGGTAGACATTTTTATGGGCTAAATCGATTGCTTTATTTGGGCATTTTATTCATATTTATGCTAACAATTTGCATTTATAAACTTGGGGAACGTTTATTAAACGGCAGGCACTGTTAGACACCTTTTCCAGTCAGAGGGCTTTCCTAGTTGTAGACTGAGCCTCATTTTCGCGCCATTACTGCGCAGTTGTTTTTTGAGAGCAGGGCATGCAGAGGCATGTGTGAGGATCTAAAAATTGCTGGAAAAGCTTCTAGAAGGCGTCAATTGGTATCGTATTCCCCTCTGGGCTTGGTTGGGTCTCAGCAAAGACTATAGCTGGGACTGTATAGGGGTTAAATTTATAAACGGCTCCGGTTCCGTTATTTTAAGGGTTAAAGCTCTGATTTGGTGTGCAATACTATTAATGCTTTAAGACACTGTGGTGAAATTTTGGTAATTTTTGAACAATTCCTTCATACTTTTTCACATATTCAGTAATAAAGTGGTTTCTGTTTAAAATTTAAAGAGACAGTAACGGTTTTGTTTTAAAACGTTTTTTGTGCTTTGTTGACAAGTTTAAGCCTGTTTAACATGTCTGTACCTTCAGATAAGCTATGTTCTATATGTATGAAAGCCAATGTGTCTCCCCATTTAAATTTATGTGTATTGTGCCATAGCGTCCAAACAAAGTAAGGACAGTACTGCCACAGATAATGAAATTGCCCAAGATGATTCCTCAGATGAAGGGAGTAAACATGATACTACATCATCCCCTACTGTGTCTACACCAGTTGTGCCCACGCAGGAGGCCCCTAGTACATCTAGTGCGCCAATGCTTATTACCATGCAACAATTAACGGCTGTAATGGATAACTCCATAGCAAATATTTTATCCAAAATGCCTACTTATCAGAGAAAGCGCGATTGCTCTGTTTTAAACACTGAAGAGCAGGAGGGCGCTGATGATAATTGTTCTGTCATACCCTCACACCAATCTGAAGGGGCCATGAGGGAGGTTTTGTCAGATGGAGAAATTTCAGATTCAGGAAAAATTTCTCAACAAACTGAACCTGATGTTGTGACATTTAAATTTAAATTAGAACATCTCCGCGCACTGCTTAAGGAGGTGTTATCTACTCTGGATGATTGGGACAACTTGGTCATTCCAGAGAAATTATGCAAGATGGACAAGTTCCTAGAGGTTCCGGTGCACCCCGACGCTTTTCCTATACCCAAGCGGGTGGCGGACATAGTAAATAAGGAGTGGGAAAAGCCCGGCATACCTTTTGTTTCCCCCCCTATATTTAAGAAATTATTTCCTATGGTCGACCCCAGAAAGGACTTATGGCAGACAGTCCCTAAGGTCGAGGGGGCAGTTTCTACTCTAAACAAACGCACTACTATTCCTATCGAAGATAGTTGTGCTTTCAAAGATCCTATGGATAAAAAATTGGAAGGTTTGCTTAAAAAGATTTTTGTACAGCAAGGTTACCTTCTACAACCAATTTCGTGCATTGTTCCTGTCACTACAGCAGCGTGGTTCTGGTTCGAGGAACTAGAAAAGTCGCTCAGTAGAGAGACTCCATATGAGGAGGTTATGGACAGAGTTCACGCACATAAATTGGCTCTTTCTTTCATGTAATTAGCAAGAGTCCATGAGCTAGTGACGTATGGGATATACATTCCTACCAGGAGGGGCAAAGTTTCCCAAACCTTAAAATGCCTATAAATACACCCCTCACCACACCCACAATTCAGTTTTACAAACTTTGCCTCCGATGGAGGTGGTTCGTATAAAGCCTGTCATTAAGTCAATTTCTCCTCCTTGGAGTTTGAATTTGGTTCTGGGGGCTCTTCAAGCTTCTCCATTTGAACCTATGCATTCATTGGATATTAAATTACTTTCTTGGAAAGTTTTGTTCCTTTTGGCCATCTCTTCTGCCAGAAGAGTTTCTGAATTATCTGCTCTTTCTTGTGAGTCTCCTTTTCTGATTTTTCATCAGGATAAGGCGGTGTTGCGAACTTCTTTTGAATTTTTACCTAAGTTGTGAATTCCAACAACATTAGTAGAGACATTGTGGTTCCTTCATTATGTCCTAATCCTAAGAATTCTAAGGAGAAATCGTTGCATTCTTTGGATGTTATTAGAGCTTTGAAATATTATGTTGAAGCTACTAAGTCTTTCCGAAAGACTTCTAGTTTATTTGTTATCTTTTCCGGTTTTAGAAAGGCCAGAAAACTTCTGCCATTTCTTTGGCATCTTGGTTGAAATCTTTAATTCATCTTGCCTATGTTGAGTCGGGTAAGACTCCGCCTCATAGGATTACAGCTCATTCTACTAGGTCAGTTTCTACTTCCTGGGCGTTTAGGAATGAAGCTTCGGTTGATCAGATTTGCAAAGCGGCAACTTGGTCCTCTTTGCATACTTTTACCAAATTCTACCATTTTGTTGTATTTTCTTCTTCTGAAGCAGTTTTTGGTAGAAAAGTACTTCAGGCAGCGGTTTCAGTTTGAATCTTCTGCTTATGTTTTTCATTAAACTTTATTTTGGGTGTGGATTATTTTCAGCAGGAATTGGCTGTCTTTATTTTATCCCTCCCTCTCTAGTGACTCTTGTGTGGAAAGATCCACATCTTGGGTAGTCATTATCCCATACGTCACTAGCTCATGGACTCTTGCTAATTACATGAAAGAAAACATAATTTATGTAAGAACTTACCTGATAAATTCATTTCTTTCATATTAGCAAGAGTCCATGAGGCCCGCCCTTTTTTGTGGTGGTTATGATTTTTTTTGTATAAAGCGCAATTATTCCAATTCCTTATTTTATATGCTTTCGCACTTTTTTCTTATCACCCCACTTCTTGGCTATTCGTTAAACTGAATTGTGGGTGTGGTGAGGGGTGTATTTATAGGCATTTTAAGGTTTGGGAAACTTTGCCCCTCCTGGTAGGAATGTATATCCCATACGTCACTAGCTCATGGACTCTTGCTAATATGAAAGAAATGAATTTATCAGGTAAGTTCTTACATAAATTATGTTTTTATTTTATATGCCGCTTTGCAATTAGCTAGATTAGCGGCGAAAAATTCAGGGTTTGCTATCGTGGCGCGCAGAGCGCTTTGGCTAAAGTCTTGGTCAGCGGATGTGTCATCCAAGACAAAATTGCTTAACATCCCTTTCAAAGGTAAAGCTCTATTTGGACCAGAATTGAAAGAGATTATTTCAGACATCACTGGGGGAAAGGGCCACGCCCTCCCACAAGATAGGTCTTTCAAGGCTAAAGATAAGTCTAATTTTCGTTCCTTTCGCAATGTCAGGAACGGACCGGCCTCTAATTCTGCATCCTCTAAGCAAGAGGGTAATGCCTCACAACCCAAACCAGCCTGGAAACCGATGCAAGGCTGGAACAAGGGTAAGCAGGCCAAGAAGCCTGCCGCTGCTAACAAAACAGCATGAAGGAGTAGCCCCCGATCCGGGACCGGATCTAGTGGGGGGCAGACTCTCTCTCTTTGCTCAGGCTTGGGCAAGAGATGTTCAGGATCCCTGGGCGCTAGAAATAGTTTCTCAAGGTTATCTCCTGGAATTCAAGGAACTACCCCCAAGGGGAAGGTTCCACATGTCTCACTTATCCTCAAACCAAATAAAGAGACAGGCATTCTTACATTGTGTAGAAGACCTGTTAAAGATGGGAGTGATACACCCAGTTCCAATAAAGGAACAAGGAATGGGATTTTATTCCAATCTGTTCGTAGTTCCCAAAAAAGAGGGAACTTTCAGACCAATTTTGGATTTGAAGATCCTAAACAAATTTCTCAGGGTACCATCGTTCTAGATGGAAACCATTCGAACGATTCTACCCACTATCCAGGAAAGTCAATTTATGACTACCGTGGATCTAAAGGATGCGTACCTACATATTCCTATCCACAAAGAACATCATCAGTTCCTAAGGTTCGCTTTTCTGGACAAGCATTACCAGTTTGTGGCCCTTTCGGGTTAGCCACTGCTCCAAGGATTTTCACAAAGGTGCTAGGATCCCTTCTAGCGGTTCTAAGACCGAGGGGCATTGCAGTAGTACCTTACTTGGACGACATTCTAATACAAGCGTCGTCCCTGTCAAAAGCAAAGGCTCATACAGACATCGTTCTAGCCTTTCTCAGATCACACGGATGGAAGGTGAACATAGAAAAAAGTTCTCTGTCTCCATCGACAAGAGTTCCCTTCTTGGGAACAATAATAGATTCCTTAGAAATGAGGATTTTCTGACAGAGGTCAGAAAATCAAAACTTCTAAGCTCTTGTCAAGTGCTTCATTCTGTTCCTCGTCCTTCCATAGCGCAGTGCATGGAAGTAGTAGGGTTGATGGTTGCAGCAATGGACATAGTTCCTTTTCCACAAATTCATCTAAGACCATTACAACTGTGCATGCTCAAACAGTGGAATGGGGACTATACAGACTTGTCTTCAATGATTCAAGTAGATCAGAAGACCAGAGATTCACTCCGTTGGTGGCTGACCCTGGACCATCTGTCCCAGGGTATGAGCTTCCGCAGACCAGAGTGGGTCATTGTCACAACCAACGCCAGTCTAGTGGGCTGGGGCACGGTCTGGGAATCCCTGAAAGCTCAGGGTCTATGGTCTCGGGAAGAGTCTCTTCTCCCGATAAACATTCTGGAACTGAGAGCGATATTCAGTGCTCTCAGGGCTTGGCCTCAGCTAGCAAAGGCCAGATTCATAAGGTTCCAATCAGACAACATGACGACCGTTGCATATATCAATCATCAGGGGGGAACAAGGAGTTCCCTGGCGATGAAAGAAGTGACCAAAATAATTCAATGGGCGGAGGATCACTCCTGCCACCTGTCTGCGATCCACATCCCAGGTGTGGAAAACTGGGAGGCGGATTTTCTGAGTCGTCAGACATTCCATCCGGGGGAGTGGGAACTCCATCCGGAGATCTTTGCCCAAATAACTCAATTATGGGGCATTCCAGACATGGATCTGATGGCGTCACGTCAGAACTTCAAGGTTCCTTGCTACGGGTCCAGATCCAGGGATCCCAAGGCGACTCTAGTAGATGCACTAGTAGCACCTTGGACCTTCAACCTAGCTTCTGTATTTCCACCGTTTCCTCTCATTCCCAGGCTGGTAGCCAGGATCAATCAGGAGAGGGCCTCGGTGATCTTGATAGCTCCTGCGTGGCCACGCAGGACTTGGTATGCAGACCTGGTGAATATGTCATCGGCTCCACCATGGAAGCTACCTTTGAGACAGGACCTTCTTGTTCAGGGTCCATTCGAACATCCAAATCTGGTCTCCCTCCAGCTGACGGCTTGGAGATTGAACGCTTGATTCTATCGAAGCGTGGGTTTTCAGATTCTGTGATAGATACTCTGGTTCAGGCCAGAAAACCGGTAACTAGAAAGATTTACCATAAAATATGGAAAAGATATATCTGTTGGTGTGAATCCAAAGGATTCCCATGGAATAAGATAAAAATTCCTAAGATTCTCTCCTTTCTACAAGAAGGTTTGGAGAAAGGATTATCTGCAAGTTCTCTAAAGGGTCAGATCTCTGCTTTATCTGTCTTACTACACAAAAGACTGGCAGCTGTGCCAGATGTTCAAGCATTTGTTCAGGCTCTGGTTAGGATCAAGCCTGTTTACAGACCTTTGACTCCTCCCTGGAGTCTAAATCTAGTTCTTTCAGTTCTTCAAGGGGTTCCGTTTGAACCTTTACATTCCATAGATATTAAGTTACTATCTTGGAATGTTTTGTTTTTGGTTGCAATTTCTTCTGCTAGAAGAGTTTCCGAGTTATCTGCTTTGCAGTGTTCTCCGCCCTATCTGGTGTTCCATGCAGATAAGGTGGTTTTGCGTACTAAGCCTGGTTTTCTTCCTAAGGTTGTTTCTAACAAAAATATTAACCAGGAGATAGTTGTACCTTCTTTGTGTCCGAATCCAGTTTCATAGAAGGAACGTTTGTTACACAATTTGGATGTAGTCCGTGCTCTAAAATTCTATTTAGAGGCTACAAAAGATTTCAGACAAACATCTTCCTTGTTTGTTGTTTATTCTGGTAAAAGGAGAGGTCAAAAAGCGACTTCGATCTCTTTCCTTTTGGCTTAAAAGCATCATCCGATTGGCTTATGAGACTGCCGGACGGCAGCCTCCTGAAAGAATCACAGCTCACTCCACTAGGGCTGTGGCTTCCACATGGGCCTTCAAGAACGAGGCTTCTGTTGACCAGATATGTAAGGCAGCGACTTGGTCTTCACTGCACACTTTTGCCAAATTTTACAAATTTGATACTTTTGCTTCTTCGGAGGCTATTTTTGGGAGAAAGGTTTTGCAAGCTGTGGTGCCTTCCGTTTAGGTAACCTGATTTGCTCCCTCCCTTCATCCGTGTCCTAAAGCTTTGGTATTGGTTCCCACAAGTAAGGATGACGCCGTGGACCGGACACACCAATGTTGGAGAAAACAGAATTTATGCTTACCTGATAAATTACTTTCTCCAACGGTGTGTCCGGTCCACGGCCCGCCCTGGTTTTTTAATCAGGTCTGATTAATTATTTTCTCTAACTACAGTCACCACGGTACCATATGGTTTCTCCTATATATATTTCCTCCTGTCCGTCGGTCGAATGACTGGGGTGGGCGGAGCCTAGGAGGGACTATATGGCCAGCTTTGCTGGGACTCTTTGCCATTTCCTGTTGGGGAAGAGAATATCCCACAAGTAAGGATGACTCCGTGGACCGGACACACCGTTGGAGAAAGTAATTTATCAGGTAAGCATAAATTCTGTTTTTTCTAAATTTTACAAATTTGATGTTTGCTTCGGCTGAAGCAGCTTTTGGGAGAAAGGTTTTACAGGCTGTGGTGCTCTGATTAGGGTCTGCATATTTCTTGTTTCCTCCCGTTATTCCTTCAGTGTCCTCTGGAGCTTGGGTATTGTTTCCCAACAGTAAGGTATGAAGTTGTGGATGCTTACCAGATAAATTCCTTTCTTTCCTGGCAGAGAGAGTCCAAGACCCTGCTTGTAAGAATTTTTTTTCGGGTGGCTCCCTTTTTTGTTTTTCTTCGGGCACCTTTATATTCTGATGTTTCTCCTACTTTTCCTCGGCCGAATGACTGGGGGGATGGGAAGTGGGAGTGTCTTTGCTGCCTCCTGGTGGCAAGGTGGTGTTTTTCCCGGGTAAGCATAAATTTTGTGTTTTTATCAAATTTGCTTTGTTTTCTTGGTATTCTTTGTTGAAGGCTAAACCTAGGTAGGCTTATTGGCTGATTTCTAAGCCCTTGAACACCGCCTTTTATCTCAGTGCATTTTGACATTTTTTCACAGTGAAACGGCACTAGTTCATGTGTGCCATATAAATAACATTGTGCCCACTCCGTGCAATTATTTGAGTAAGCACTGACTGGCTAAAATGCAAGTCTGTCTGAGATAAGGGGGCAGTCTGCAGAGGCTTAGATACAAGGTAAGCACAGAGGTAAAAAGTGTATTTATATAACTGATTGTTATGGAAAACTGGGAAATGGGTATTAAATGGATTATCCAGCTTTAAAAAAAAAAAAAAAATCAAGTAGACTGTCCCTTTAAAGTAATAGGTTAATGTTGATTGTTAAACTTGTTTCAAAATGAAATGTTTCTCTAACAATTCTGATCTATACAGAACTTCGGGTTGGATTATGACAGTTTTCAGCATATGGTCGGAGACTGCCCTCCTGACTTCCTTCAGCTGGCATTTAACTGCTGCAATGTGAGTATGTCCTAGATCTGTACCCAAGCTGTTCTCTTACATTGAAGGGACAAAGTCACAAACTAAAATAGAGCAGCAGTTTTAAGAAACTTTTTAAGTTACTTTATCAAATTGTGCAGTCTTGTTATATTCACATTTTGGACTCCATTTATCAAACTGCGTATGCAGTGTTGGAGCCCTTTGCTGCAGGCAAATAGTAAAAAAAAAAAATCGAAAAATCTGTTATTGCATTGTATTTCTATTATACACTTTTTATGTAATTCCACTGCATTTGTGTTTTTTTAACTAACTAGTATTAGGCAATTGTATTCATGTAGCTGTTAACACAGCATTAGATACAAAATGCTTGTATTTCTTTCATGTAATTGGCAAGAGTCCATGAGCCTAGTGACGTATGGGATATACAATTCTATCTGGAGGGTCAAAGTTTTCCAAACCTCAAAATTCCTATAAATACACCCCTCACCACACCCACAATTCAGTTTTACAAACTTTGCCTCCCTATGGAGGTGGTGAAGTAAGTTTGTGCTTGATTTCTCTTGTTAAGTGTATCCAGTCCACGGATCATCCATTACTTATGGGATATTAACTCCTCCCCAACAGGAAGTGCAAGAGGATTCACCCAGCAGAGCTGCTATATAGCTCCTCCCCTAACTGCCATTACCAGTCATTCTCTTGCACCCAACGATTAGATAGGATGTGTGAGAGGACTGTGGTGATTATACTTAGTTTCATACCTTCAATCAAAAGTTTGTTATTTTATAATAGCACCGGAGTGTGTTATTCCTTCTCTGGTAGAATTTGAAGAAGAATCTACCTGAGTTTTTCTATGATTTTAGCAGGAGTAGTTAAGATCATATTGCTGTTTCTCGGCCATCTGAGGAGAGGTAAACTTCAGATAAGGGGACAGCGGGCAGATTAATCTGCAAAGAGGTATGTAGCAGCTTATTATTTTCTGACAATGGAATTGATGAGAAAATTCTGCCATACCGATATAATGTAAACTCAGCCTTAAATGCAGTAGCAGCAACTGGTATCAGGCTGTCATGTATGTATATTTTACACTTCAGTATTCTGGGGAATGGCACTTCACTGGAATTATACTGTATGCATAAAACTTTAGCCTAATTTGCAGCGACTAGCAACAGGCTTTTTAATAACACTCAATTTATTAATGTTAAACGTTTTTTGCTGGCATGTAAAATCGTTTCATTTTCTGAGGTACTGGGTGAAAAAATGTTTTGGGCACAATTTTTTTCCACTTGGCAGTCGTTTTATTTAATTTATGACAGTTTACTGATCTCTCTCACTGTTATGTGTGAGGGGGAGGGACCTTTTTTGGTGCTTTTGCTACGCATCAAAAAATTCAGTCAGAAGTTTATTGTCTTCCCTGCATGATCCGGTTCATCTCTACAGAACTCTGGGGTCTTCAAAACTTGTTTTGAGGGAGGTAATCACTCACAGCAGAGCTGTGAGATTGTAGTTGACTGTGATAAAAAAAAAAAACGTTTATTTCTGTATTTTTATTTTTTTTTCTGCTATCAGGGTTAGTTATCCTTTGCTAATGGGAGCAATCCTTTGCTAAAATTGTGTTTTTTACAAAGATTTGATGCTATAACTTTTCAGTTTATTAATTTTTAACTGTCATAACTTTTTCTGTGCTTCTTATAGGCACAGTACGTTTTCATATTATAGTAAATTACTTGAAAAGTATTTCCAAGTTGCTAGTTTATTTGCTAGTGTGTTAAACATGTCTGATTCAGAGGAAGATATCTGTGCTATATGTGCTAAAGCCAAAGTGGAGCCCAATAGAAATTTATGTACTAACTGTATTGATGCTACTTTAAATAAAAGTCAATCTGTACAAATTTGAACATATTTCACCAAACAACGAGGGGAGAGTTATGCCGACTAACTCGCCTCACGTGTCAGTACCTGCATCTCTCGCTCAGGAGGTGCGTGATATTGTAACGCCGAGTACATCTGGGCGGCCATTACAAATCACATTACAGGATATGGCTACTGTTATGACTGAAGTTTTGGCTAAATTACCAGAACTAAGAGGTAAGCGTGATCACTCTGGGGTGAGAACAGAGTGCGCTGATAATATTAGGGCCATGTCAGACACTGCGTCACAATTTGCAGAACATGAGGACGGAGAGCTTCATTCTGCGGGTGACGGTTCTGATCCAAACAAACTGGATTCAGATATTTCAAATTTTAAATTTAAGCTGGAAAACCTCTGTGTATTACTAGGGGAGGTGTTAGCGGCTCTGAATGATTGTAACACAGTTGCAATACCAGAGAAAATGTGTAGGTTGGATAAATATTTTGCGGTACCGGCGAGTACTGACGTTTTTCCTATACCTAAGAGACTTACTGAAATTGTTACTAAGGAGTGGGATAGACCCGGTGTGCCGTTCTCACCCCCTCCGATATTTAGAAAGATGTTTCCAATAGACGCCACCACACGGGACTTATGGCAAACGGTCCCTAAGGTGGAGGGAGCAGTTTCTACTTTAGCTAAGCGTACCACTATCCCGGTGGAGGATAGCTGTGCCTTTTCAGATCCAATGGATAAAAAGTTAGAGGGTTACCTTAAGAAAATGTTTGTTCAACAAGGTTTTATATTGCAACCTCTTGCATGCATTGCGCCTGTCACGGCTGCAGCAGCATTTTGGTTTGAGTCTCTGGAAGAGACACTTGAATCAGCTCCATTAGATGAGATTACACACAAGCTTAAAGCCCTTAAGTTAGCTAACTCATTTATTTCAGATGCCGTAGTACATTTAACTAAACTTACGGCTAAGAATTCCGGATTCGCCATTCAGGCACGCAGAGCACTGTGGCTAAAATCCTGGTCAGCTGACGTTACTTCTAAATCTAAATTGCTTAATATACCTTTCAAAGGGCAGACCTTATTCGGGCCCGGGTTGAAAGAAATTATCGCTGACATTACAGGAGGTAAAGGCCATGCCCTGCCTCAAGACAGAGCCAAACCTAAGGCTAGACAGTCTAATTTTCGTTCCTTTCGTAATTTCAAAGCAGGAGCAGCATCAACTTCCTCTGCACCAAAACAGGAAGGAGCTGTTGCTCGCTACAGACAAGGCTGGAGACCTAACCAGTCCTGGAACAAGGGCAAGCAGGCCAGGAAACCTGCTGCTGCCCCTAAGACAGCATGAATCGAGGGCCCCCGATCCGGGAACGGATCTAGTGGGGGGCAGACTTTCTCTCTTCGCCCAGGCTTGGGCAAGAGATGTCCAGGATCCCTGGGCGTTAGAGATCATATCTCAGGGATACCTTCTAGACTTCAAATTCTCTCCCCCAAGAGGGAGATTTCATCTGTCAAGGTTGTCAACAAACCAAATAAAGAAAGAGGCGTTTCTACGCTGCGTACAAGATCTTTTATTAATGGGAGTGATCCATCCGGTTCCGCGGTCGGAACAAGGACAAGGGTTTTACTCAAATCTGTTTGTGGTTCCCAAAAAAGAGGGAACTTTCAGGCCAATCTTGGATTTAAAGATCCTAAACAAATTCCTAAGAGTTCCATCGTTCAAAATGGAAACTATTCGGACAATTTTACCCATGATCCAAAAGGGTCAGTACATGACCACAGTGGATTTAAAGGATGCTTACCTTCACATACCGATTCACAAAGATCATTACCGGTATCTAAGGTTTGCCTTTCTAGACAGGCATTACCAGTTTGTAGCTCTTCCATTCGGATTGGCTACGGCTCCGAGAATCTTCACAAAGGTTCTGTGTGCTCTTCTGGCGGTACTAAGACCGCGAGGAATTGCGGTAGCTCCGTACCTAGACGACATTCTGATACAAGCTTCAAGCTTTCAAACTGCCAAGTCTCATACAGAGTTAGTACTGGCATTTCTAAGGTCGCATGGATGAAAGGTGAACGAAAAGAAGAGTTCTCTCTTTCCACTCACAAGAGTTCCCTTCTTGGGGACTCTTATAGATTCTGTAGAAATGAAGATTTACCTGACAGAAGACAGGTTAACAAAGCTTCAAAATGCATGCCGTGTCCTTCATTCCATTCAACACCCGTCAGTAGCTCAATGCATGGAGATGATCGGCTTAATGGTAGCAGCAATGGACATAGTACCCTTTGCACGTCTACATCTCAGACCGCTGCAATTGTGCATGCTAAGTCAGTGGAATGGGGATTACTCAGACTTGTCCCCTACTCTGAATCTGGATCAAGAGACCAGAAATTCTCTTCTATGGTGGCTTTCTCGGCCACATCTGTCCAGGGGGATGCCATTCAGCAGGCCGGACTGGACAATTGTAACAACAGACGCCAGCCTACTAGGTTGGGGCGCTGTCTGGAATTCTCTGAAGGCTCAGGGACAATGGAATCAGGAGGAGAGTCTCCTACCAATAAACATTCTGGAATTGAGAGCAGTTCTCAATGCCCTTCTGGCTTGGCCCCAGTTAACAACTCGGGGGTTCATCAGGTTTCAGTCGGACAACATCACGACTGTAGCTTACATCAACCATCAGGGAGGGACAAGAAGCTCCCTAGCAATGATGGAAGTATCAAAGATAATTCGCTGGGCAGAGTCTCACTCTTGCCACCTGTCAGCAATCCACATCCCGGGAGTGGAGAACTGGGAGGCGGATTTCTTAAGTCGTCAGACTTTTCATCCGGGGGAGTGGGAACTTCATCCGGAGGTCTTTGCCCAAATACTTCGACGTTGGGGCAAACCAGAGATAGATCTCATGGCGTCTCGACAGAACGCCAAGCTTCCTCGTTACGGGTCCAGATCCAGGGATCCGGGAGCGGTTCTGATAGATGCTTTGACAGTACCTTGGACCTTCGGGATGGCTTATGTGTTTCCACCCTTCCCGATGCTTCCTCGATTGATTGCCAGAATCAAACAGGAGAGAGCATCAGTGATTCTAATAACGCCTGCATGGCCACGCAGGACTTGGTATGCAGATCTAGTGGACATGTCATCCTGTCCACCTTGGTCGCTACCTCTGAAACAGGACCTTCTGATCCAGGGTCCCTTCAAACATCAAAATCTAATTTCTCTGAAGCTGACTGCTTGGAAATTGAACGCTTGATTTTATCAAAACGTGGTTTTTCTGAGTCAGTTATTGATACCTTAATACAGGCTAGGAAGCCTGTTACCAGAAAGATTTACCATAAGATATGGCGCAAATACTTATATTGGTGCGAATCCAAGAGTTACTCATGGAGTAAGGTTAGGATTCCGAGGATATTGTCTTTTCTACAAGAAGGTTTAGAAAAGGGTTTATCCGCTAGTTCCTTAAAGGGACAGATTTCAGCTCTGTCCATTCTTTTACACAAACGTCTGTCAGAAGTTCCGGACGTTCAAGCTTTTTGTCAGGCTTTAGCTAGGATCAAGCCTGTGTTTAAAACTGTTGCTCCACCATGGAGTTTGAACTTAGTTCTTAATGTTTTACAGGGGGTTCCGTTTGAACCCCTTCATTCCATTGATATCAAGTTGTTATCTTGGAAAGTTCTGTTTTTAATGGCGATTTCCTCGGCTCGAAGAGTCTCTGAGTTATCTGCCTTACATTGTGATTCTCCTTATCTGATTTTTCATTCAGACAAGGTAGTTCTGCGTACTAAACCTGGGTTCCTACCTAAGGTGGTCACTAACAGGAATATCAATCAAGAGATTGTGGTTACATCTTTGTGTCCTAATCCTTCTTCGAAAAAGGAACGTCTGCTACACAATCTAGATGTAGTCCGTGCCCTGAAATTTTATCTACAGGCAACTAAGGATTTTCGACAAACGTCTTCCCTGTTTGTCGTTTATTCTGGTCAGAGGAGAGGTCAAAAAGCTTCGGCTACCTCTCTCTCCTTTTGGCTTCGTAGCATAATACGGTTAGCCTATGAGACTGCTGGACAGCAGCCTCCTGAAAGAATTACAGCACATTCTACTAGAGCTGTGGCTTCCACTTGGGCCTTTAAGAATGAGGCTTCTGTTGAACAGATTTGCAAGGCTGCAACTTGGTCTTCTCTTCATACTTTTTCCAAATTTTACAAATTTGACACTTTTGCTTCTTCGGAGGCTGTTTTTGGGAGAAAGGTTCTTCAGGCAGTGGTTCCTTCCGTATAAAGAGCCTGCCTGTCCCTCCCGTCATCCGTGTACTTTAGCTTTGGTATTGGTATCCCATAAGTAATGGATGATCCGTGGACTGGATACACTTAACAAGAGAAAACATAATTTATGCTTACCTGATAAATTTATTTCTCTTGTGGTGTATCCAGTCCACGGCCCGCCCTGTCACTTTAAGGCAGGTAATTTTTCCATTAAACTACAGTCACCACTGTACCCTATGGTTTTCCTTTCTCTGCATGTTTTCGGTCGAATGACTGGTAATGGCAGTTAGGGGAGGAGCTATATAGCAGCTCTGCTGGGTGAATCCTCTTGCACTTCCTGTTGGGGAGGAGTTAATATCCCATAAGTAATGGATGATCCGTGGACTGGATACACTACAAGAGAAATAAATTTATCAGGTAAGCATAAATTATGTTTTTCTTCTGTGATATGCGCTTCTCAGCATTTTGAAGCCCAATTCCTCTCAGAGTACAGTGAATGTCAGAGGGATGTGAAGAGAGTATCACCTATTGAATGCAATGGTTTTCCTCACGGGAGATCTATTTCATAGGTTCTCTGTTATCGGTCATAGAGATTCATCTCCTGCCTCCCTTATTCAGATCGACGATATACTCTCAATTTACCATTACCTCTACTGATAACTGTTTCAGTACTGGTTTGGCTATCTGCTATATGTGGATGGGTGTCTTTTGGTAAGTATGCTTTCATTACTTAAGACACTCTGCTATGGTCTGGCACTTTATGTATTAATATAATATTCTAAATATATGTATTTTACTTATATTTAACATGAGTCAGGTTTATGTATATTTCCTTTTGCAGACTGTCAGTTTCATATTTGGGAAAAGCATTTTTTAGGAAAATATTTTTTCTTACCTGGGGTATAGTCTTTCTTTTTTGACACGATGAGTCCACGGATCATCTTAATTACTTATGGGATATTCACCTCCTGGTCAGCAGGAGGAGGCAATGAGCACCACAGCAGAGCTGTTAAATAGCTCCTCCCTTCCCTCCGGATTGCTGGCCAGAAGGAGAAAGGTTCCGGTAGGCACCTCAGCAGAGCTGCTGAGGTGTAGGGGTATATTTTTTTTTTTTTTTTTATTGGTGTATGGATGTTTGAACACTTTTCTTTCATGTAATTAGCAAGAGTCCATGAGCTAGTGACGTATGGGATATACATTCCTACCAGGAGGGGCAAAGTTTCCCAAACCTTAAAATGCCTATAAATACACCCCTCACCACACCCACAATTCAGTTTTACAAACTTTGCCTCCGATGGAGGTGGTGAAGTAAGTTTGTGCTAGATTCTACGTTGATATGCGCTCCGCAGCAAGTTGGAGCCCGGTTTTCCTCTCAGCGTGCAGTGAATGTCAGAGGGATGTGAGGAGAGTATTGCCTATTTGAATGCAGTGATCTCCTTCTACGGGGTCTATTTCATAGGTTCTCTGTTATCGGTCGTAGAGATTCATCTCTTACCTCCCTTTTCAGATCGACGATATACTCTTATATATACCATTACCTCTGCTGATTCTCGTTTCAGTACTGGTTTGGCTTTCTACAAACATGTAGATGAGTGTCCTGGGGTAAGTAAATCTTATTTCTCCAACATAGGTGTGTCCGGTCCACGACGTCATCCTTACTTGTGGGATATTCTCTTCCCCAACAGGAAATGGCAAAGAGCCCAGCAAAGCTGGTCACATGATCCCTCCTAGGCTCCGCCTACCCCAGTCATTCTCTTTGCCGTTGTACAGGCAACATCTCCACGGAGATGGCTTAGAGTTTTTTAGTGTTTAACTGTAGTTTTTATTATTCAATCAAGAGTTTGTTATTTTAAAATAGTGCTGGTATGTACTATTTACTCAGAAACAGAAAAGAGATGAAGATTTCTGTTTGTATGAGGAAAATGATTTTAGCACCGTAACTAAAATCCATGGCTGTTCCACACAGGACTGTTGAGTGCAATTAACTTCAGTTGGGGGAACAGTGTGCAGTCTCTTACTGCTTGAGGTATGACACATTCTAACAAGACGATGTAATGCTGGAAGCTGTCATTTTCCCTATGGGATCCGGTAAGCCATGTTTATTAAGATAGTAAATAAGGGCTTCACAAGGGCTTATTAAGACTGTAGACTTTTTCTGGGCTAAATCGATTCATTATTAACACATATTTAGCCTTGAGGAATCATTTATTCTGGGTATTTTGATATGATTATATCGGCAGGCACTGTTTTTGACACCTTATTCTTTAGGGGCTTTCCCTAATCATAGTCAGAGCCTCATTTTCGCGCCGGTATGGCGCACTTGTTTTTGAGGACAGCATGGCATGCAGCTGCATGTGTGTGGAGCTCTGATACATAGAAAAGTCTTTCTGAAGGCGTCATTTGGTATCGTATTCCCCTTTGGGCTTGGTTGGGTCTCAGCAAAGCAGATTCCAGGGACTGTAAAGGGGTTAAATATAAAAACGGCTCCGGTTCCGTTATTTTAAGGGTTAAAGCTTCCAAATTTGGTGTGCAATACTTTTAAGGCTTTAAGACACTGTGGTGAAATTTTGGTGAATTTTGAACAATTCCTTCATACTTTTTCGCAATTGCAGTAATAAAGTGTGTTTAGTTTAAAATTTAAAGTGACAGTAACGGTTTTATTTTAAAACGTTTTTTGTGCTTTGTTATCAAGTTTATGCCTGTTTAACATGTCTGAACTACCAGATAGATTGTGTTCTGACTGTGGGGAAACCAAGGTTCCTTCTCATTTAACTATATGTATTTTATGTCATAAAAAAATTTAGTAAAAATGATGCCCAAGATGATTCCTCAAGTGAGGGGAGTAAGCATGGTACTGCATCATCCCCTCCTTCGTCTACACCAGTCTTGCCCATACAGGAGGCCCCTAGTACATCTAGTGCGCCAATACTCCTTACTATGCAACATTTAACGGCTGTAATGGATAATTCTATCAAAAACATTTTAGCCAATATGCCCACTTATCAGTGAAAGCGCGACTGCTCTGTTTTAGAAAATTCTGTAGAGCATGAGAACGCTGATGATATGGTTTCTGAAGGGCCCCTACACCAGTCTGAGGGGGCCAGGGAGGTTTTGTCTGAGGGAGAAATTTCAGATTCAGGAAACATTTCTCAACAAGCTGAACCTGATGTGATTACTTTTAAATTTAAGTTGGAACATCTCCGCGCTCTGCTTAAGGAGGTGTTATCCAATTTGGATGATTGTGATTATCTGGTCATTCCAGAACCACTATGTAAAATGGAAAAGTTCTTAGAGGCCCCGGGGCCCCCCGAAGCTTTTCCTATATCCAAGCGGGTGGCGTACATTGTTAGTAAAGAATGGGACAGGCCCGGTATACCTTTAGTACCTCCCCCCATATTTATAAAATTGTTTTCCTATAGTCGACCCCAGAAAGGACTGATGGCAGACAGTCCCCAAGGTCGAGGGGGCGGTTTCTACTCTACACAAGCGCGCCACTATACCCATAGAAGATAGTTGTGCTTTCCAAGATCCTATGGATAAAAAATTAGAAGGTCTGCTAAAGATGTTTGTTCAGCAAGGTTCCCTTCTACAACCAATTGCATGCATTGTCCCTGTCACTGCAGCCGCGTGTTTCTAGTTTGATGAGCTAGGAAAGGCGATTATTAGTAATTCTTCTTCTTATGAGGAGATTATGGACAGAATTCGTGCTCTTAAATTGGCTAATTCTTTCACCCTAGACGCCACCTTGCAATTGGCTAGGTTAGCGGCGAAAAAATTCTGGGTTTGCTATTGTGGCGCAGAGCGCTTTGGTTAAAATCTTGGGCAGCGGATGCGTCTTCCAAGAACAAATTGCTTGACATTCCTTTCAAGGGGAAAACACTCTTTGGCCCTGACTTGAAAGAGATTATCTCTGATATCACTGGGGGCAAGGGCCACGCCCTTCCTCAGGATAGGTCTTTTCAAGACCAAAAATAAACCTAAGTTTCGTCCCTTTCGCAGAAACGGATCAGCCCCAAGGGCTACGTCCTCTAAGCAGGAAGGTAATACTTCTCAAGCCAATCCAGCCTGGAGACCTATGCAAGGCTGGAACAAAGGAAAGCAGGCCAGGAAACCTGCCACTGCTACCAAGACAGCATGAAATGCGGGCCCCCGATCCGGGACCGGATCTGGTGGGGGGCAGACTCTCTCTCTTCGCTCAGGCTGGGGCAAGAGATGTTCTGGATCCTTGGGCGCTAGAAATAGTCTCCCAAGGTTATTCTCTGGAGTTCAAGGGGCTTCCTCCAAGGGGGAGGTTCCACAGGTCTCAGTTGTCTTCAGACCACATAAGAAGACAGGCATTCTTACATTGGGTAGAAGACCTGCTAAAAATGGGAGTGATTCATCCTGTTCCATTAGGAGAACTAGGGATGGGGTTCTACTCCAATCTGTTCATAGTTCCCAAAAAAGAGGGAACGTTCAGACCAATCTTAGATCTCAAGATCTTGAACAAGTTTCTCAAGGTTCCATCGTTCAAGATGGAAACCATTCGAACACTTCTTCCTTCCATCCAGGAAGGTCAATTCATGACCAAGGTGGATTTCAAGGATGCGTATCTACATATTCCTATCCACAAGGAACATCATCGGTTCCTAAGGTTTGAATTCCTGGACAAGCATTTCCAGTTCGTGGCGTTTTCTTTCGGATTAGCCACTGCTCCTAGGATTTTCTCATAGGTACTAGGGTCCCTTCTGGCGGTGCTAAGACCAAGGGGCATTGCTGTAGTACCTTACTTGGACGACATTCTGATTCGAGCGTCGTCCCTTCCTCAAGTAAAGGCTCACACGGACATTGTCCTGGCCTTTCTCAGATCTCACGGATGGAAAGTGAACGTGGAAAAGAGTTCTCTATCTCCGTCAACGAGGGTTCCCTTCTTGGGAACTATAATAGACTCCTTAGAAATGAGGATTTTTCTGACAGAAGCCAGAAAAACAAAACTTCTAGACTCTTGTCGGATACTTCATTCCGTTCCTCTTCCTTCCATAGCGCAGTGCATGGAAGTGATAGGTTTGATGGTAGCGGCAATGGACATAGTTCCTTTTGTGCGCATTCATCTAAGACCATTACAACTGTTCATGCTCAGTCAGTGGAATGGGGACTATTCAGACTTGTCTCCGAAGATACAAGTAAATCAGAGGACCAGAGACTCATTCCGTTGGTGGCTGTCCCTGGACAACCTGTCACAAGGGATGACCTTCCGCAGACCAGAGTGGGTCATTGTCACGACCGACGCCAGTCTGATGGGCTGGGGCGCGGTCTGGGGATCCCTGAAAGCTCAGGGTCTTTGGTCTCGGGTAGAATCTCTTCTACCGATAAATATTCTGGAGCTGAGAGCGATATTCAATGCTCTCAAAGCTTGGCCTCAGCTAGCGAGGGCCAAGTTCATACATCAACCATCAGGGGGGAACAAGGAGTTCCCTAGCGATGGAAGAAGTGACCAAAATCATTCTATGGGCGGAGTCTCACTCCTGCCACCTGTCTGCTATCCACATCCCAGGAGTGGAAAATTGGGAAGCGGATTTTCTGAGTCGTCAGACATTGCATCCGGGGGAGTGGGAACTCCATCCGGAAATCTTTGCCCAAGTCACTCAACCGTGGGGCATTCCAGACATGGATCTGATGGCCTCTCGTCAGAACTTCAAAGTTCCTTACTACGGGTACAGATCCAGGGATCCCAAGGCGGCTCTAGTGGATGCACTAGTAGCACCTTGGACCTTCAAACTAGCTTATGTGTTCCCGCCGTTTCCTCTCATCCCCAGGCTGGTAGCCAGGATCAATCAGGAGAGGGCGTCGGTGATTTTGATAGCTCCTGCGTGGCCACGCAGGACTTGGTATGCAGATCTGGTGAATATGTCATCGGCTCCACCATGGAAGCTACCTTTGAGACGAGACCTTCTTGTTCTAGGTCCGTTCGACCCACTCCAGCTGACTGCTTGGAGATTGAACGCTTGATCTTATCAAAGCGAGGGTTCTCAGATTCTGTTATTAATACTCTTGTTCAGGCCTGAAAGCCTGTAACCAGAAAAATTACCACATAATTTGGTATATCTGTTGGTGTGAATCTGCAGGATTCCCTTGGGACAAGGTTAAGATTCCTAAGAGTCTATCCTTCCTTCGAGAAGGATTGGAAAAAGGATTATCTGCAAGTTCCTTGATGGGACAGATTTCTGCCTTGTCTGTGTTACTTCACAAAAAGCTGGCAGCTGTGCCAGATGTTCTAGCCTTTGTTCAGGCTCTGGTTAGAATCAAGCCTGTTTACAAAATTTTGACTCCTCCTTGGAGTCTCAACCTAGTTCTTTCAGTTCTTCAGGGGGTTCCGTTTGAACCCTTACATTCCGTTGATATTAAGTTATTATCTTGGAAAGTTTTGTTTTTGGTTGCAATTTCTTCTGCTAGAAGAGTTTCAGAATTATCTGCTCTGCAGTGTTCTTCTCCTTATCTGGTGTTCCATGCAGATAAGGTGGTTTTGCGTACTAAACCTGGTTTTCTTCCAAAAGTTGTTTCTAACAAAAACATTAACCAGGAGATAGTTGTGCCTTCTTTGTGTCCTAATCCAGTTTCAAAGAAGGAACGTTTGTTGCACAACTTGGATGTAGTTCGTGCTCTCAAATTTTACTTAGCAGCTACTAAGGATTTCAGACAAACTTTGTCTTTGTTTGTTGTTTATTCTGGTAAACGGAGAGGTCAAAAAGCAACTTCTTCCTCTCTCTCCTTCTGGATTAAAAGCATTATCCGATTGGCTTATGAGACTGCCGGACGGCAGCCTCCTGAAAGAATCACAGCTCACTCCACTAGGGCTGTGGCTTCCACATGGGCCTTCAAGAACGAGGCTTCTGTTGATCAGATATGTAAGGCAGCGACTTGGTCTTCACTGCACACTTTTTCTAAATTTTACAAATTTGATACTTTTGCTTCTTCTGAGGCTATTTTTGGGAGAAAGGTTTTGCAAGCCGTGGTGCCTTCCATTTAGGTGACCTGATTTGCTCCCTCCCTTCATCCGTGTCCTAAAGCTTTGGTATTGGTTCCCACAAGTAAGGATGACGCCGTGGACCGGACACACCTATGTTGGAGAAAACAGAATTTATGTTTACCTGATAAATTACTTTCTCCAACGGTGTGTCCGGTCCACGGCCCGCCCTGGTTTTTTTAATCAGGTCTGATAATTTATTTTCTTTAACTACAGTCACCACGGTAACATATGGTTTCTCCTATGCAAATATTCCTCCTTAACGTCGGTCGAATGACTGGGGTAGGCGGAGCCTAGGAGGGATCATGTGACCAGCTTTGCTGGGCTCTTTGCCATTTCCTGTTGGGGAAGAGAATATCCCACAAGTAAGGATGACGCCGTGGACCGGACACACCGTTGGAGAAAGTAATTTATCAGGTAAACATAAATTCTGTTTTTCTGTGACACTCTAAGCTATGGTTGGGCACTTTTATATAAAGTTCTAAATATATGTATTCAAACATTTATTTGCCTTGACTCAGGATGTTCAACATTCCTTATTTTCAGACAGTCAGTTTCATATTTGGGATAAATGCATTTGTTTCAATCATTTTTTCTTACCTTTAAAAATTTGACTTTTTCCCTGTGGGCTGTTAGGCTCGCGGGGGCAGAAAATGCTTCATTTTATTGCGTCATTCTTGGCGCGGACTTTTTTGGCGCAAAATTTTTTTTCTGTTTCCGGCGTCATACGTGTCGCCGGAAGTTGCGTCATTTTTTGACGTTTTTTGGCGTCAAAAATGTCGGCGTTCCGGATGTGGCGTCATTTTTGGCGCCAAAAGCATTTAGGCGCCAAATAATGTGGGCGTCTTTTGGCGCTAAAAAATATGGGCGTCATTTTTGTCTCCACATTATTTAAGTCTCATTATTTATTGCTTCTGGTTGCTAGAAGCTTGTTCACTGGCATTTTTTTCCCATTCCTGAAACTGTCATTTAAGGAATTTGATCAATTTTGCTTTATATGTTGTTTTTTTCTTTTACATATTGCAAGATGTTCCACGTTGCAACTGAGTCAGAAGATACTACAGGAAAATCACTGCACAGTGCTGGAGCTACCAAGCTAAGTGTATCTGCTATAAACTTTTGGTATCTGTTTCTCCAGCTGTTATTTGTATTGCATGTCATGTCAAACTTATTAATGCAGATAAAATTTCCTTTAGTACTGTTACATTACCTGTTGCTGTTCCGTCAACATCTAATTTTCAGAGTGTTCCTGATAACATAAGAGATTTTATTTTTTAAATCCATTAAGAAGGCTATGTCTGTTATTTCTCCTTCTAGTATACATAAAAGTCTTTTAAAACTTCTCTTTTTTTCAGATGAATTTTTAAATGAACATCATCATTCTGATACTGATAATGGTTCTTCTGGTTCAGAGGTTTCTGTCTCAGAGGTTGATGCTGATAAATCTTTGTATTTGTTCAAGATGGAATTTATTCGTTCTTTACTTAAAGAAGTGTTATTTGCATTAGAAATAGAGGATTCTGGTCCTCTTGATACTAAATGTAAACGTTTAAATAAGGTTTTTAAATCTCCTGTAGTTATTCCAGAAGTGTTTTATCTCCCTGATGCTATTTCTGAAGTAATTTCCAGGGAATGGAATAATTTGGGTAATTTATTTACTCCTTCTAGACGTTTAAGCAAATTATATCCTGTGCCATCTGACAGATTAGAGTTTTTTGGGACAAAAATCCCTAAGGTTATGGGGCTGTCTCTACTCCTGCTAATGTACTACTATTCCTATGGCAGATAGTACTTCATTTAAGGTTCCTTTAGATAGGAAAATTGAATCCTTTCTAAGAAAAGCTTACTTATGTTCAGGTAATCTTCTTAGACCTGCTATATTTTTAGCGGATGTTGCTGCAGCTTCAACTTTTTGGTTAGAAGCTTTAGCGCAACAAGTAACAGATCATAATTTTATAGCATTATTATTATTCTATAACATGCTAATAATTTTATTGGTGATACCATCTTTTGATATCATTAGAGTTGATGTCAGGTATATGTCTCTAGCTATTTTAGCTAGAAAAGCTTTATGGATTAAACTTGGAATGCTGACATGTCTTCTAAGTCAACTTTGCTTTCCCTTTCTTTCCAGGGTAAATAATCATTTTCGTTCCTTTCCTCACAACAAGGAACAAAAGCCTGATCCTTCATCCTCAGGAGCGGTATCAGTTTGGAAACTATTTCCAGTTTGGAATATATCCAAGCCTTATAGAAACCTATAGCCAGCTCCTAAGTACCTATGAAGGTGCGGCCCTTATTCCAGCTCAGCTGGTATGGGGCAGATTACGTTTTCTTCAAAGAAATTTGGATCAATTCCGTTCTTAATCTCTGGTTTCAGAAACATTGTTTCAGAAAGGTACAGAATTGGCTTCAAGTTAAGGCCTCCTGCTAAGAGATTCTTTTCTTTCCCGTGTCCCAGTTAACACAGCAAAGGCTCAGCATTTCTGAAATGTGTTTCAGATCTAGAGTTGGCTGGAGTATTTATGCCAGTTCCAGTTCTGGAACAGGGGCTGGGGTTTTATTTTATCTCTTCATTGTACCAAAGAAGGTCAATTCCTTCAGACCAGTTCTGGATCTATCATTATTGAATCGTTATGTTAGGATACCAACATTCAAGATGGTTACTGTAGGACTATCCTGCCTTTTGTTTAGCAAGGGCATTATATGTCTACAATAGATTTACAGGATGTGTATCTGCATATTCCGATTCATCCAGATCACTTTTAGTGTCTGAGATTCTCTTTTTAGACAAGCATTACCAGTTTTGTGGCTCTACCGTTTGGCCTAGCCTCAGTTCCAAGAATTTTTTTCAAAGGTTCTCGGTGCCCTTCTTTCTGTAATCAGAGAATAGGGTTTTGGTATTTCCTTATTTGGACGATATCTTGGTACTTGCTCAGTCTTCTCATTTTCGAAGAATCTCATACGAATCGACTTGTGTTGTTTCTTCAAGTTCATGGTTGGAGGATCAATTTACCAATCAGTTCATTGATTCCTCAGACAAGGGTAACCTTTTTAGGTTTCTAGATAAATTCAGTGTCTATGACTATGTCCTTGTCAGACAAGAGAAGTTTAACATTGATATCAGCTTGTCAAAACCTTCAGTCACAATCATTCCCTTTGGTAGCCTTATGCATGGAAATGTTGGGTCTTAGGACTGCCGCATCAGATGCGATCTCCTTTGCTCGTTTTCACATGCGACCTCTTCAGCTCTGTATGCTGAACCAATGGTGCAGGGATTACTCAAAGATATCTCAATTAATATCTTTAAACCGATTTTACGACACTCTCTGACATGGTGGACAGATCACCATCGTTTAGTTCAGGGGGCTTCTTTGTTCTTCCGACCTGGACTATAATCTCAACAGATGCAAGTCTTACAGGTTGGGGAGCTGTGTGGGGGTATCTGACGGTGGCCTCTTCTGAAGAGAGAGTTGTTCATTTGTTTTCAGATAGACAATGTCACAACTGTGGCATACATCAATCATCAAGGAGGGACTCACAGTCCTCTGGCTATGAAAGAAGTATCTCGAATTTGGTTTGGGCGGAATCCAGCTCCTGTCTAATCTCTGCGGTTCATATCCCAGGTATGGACAATTGGAAAGCGGATTATCTCAGTCGCCAAACGTTGCATCCGGGCGAATGGTCTCTTCACCCAGAGGTATTTCTTCAGATTGTTCAAATGTGGGAACTTCCAGAAATAGATCTGATGGCTTCTCATCTAAACAAGAAACTTCCCAGGTATCTGTCCAGATCCCGGGATCCTCAGGCGGAGGCAGTGGATGCATTATCACTTCCTTGGAAGTATCATCCTGCCTATATCTTTCTGCCTCTAGTTCTTCTTCCAAGAGTAATCTCCAAGATTCTGAAGGAATGCTCGTTTGTTCTGCTGGTAGCTCCGGCATGGCCTCACAGGTTTTGGTATGCGGATCTTGTCCGGATGGCCTCTTGCCAACCGTGGACTCTTCCGTTAAGACCAGACCTTTTGTCTCAAGGTCCTTTTTTCCATCAGGATCTGAAATCCTTAAATTTAAAGGTATGGAGATTGAACGCTTGATTCTTGGTCAAAGAGGTTTCTCTGACTCTGTGATTAATACTATGTTACAGGCTCGTAAATCTGTATCCAGAGAGATATATTATACAGTCTGGAAGACTTATATTTCTTGGTGTCTTTCTCATCATTTTTCTTGGCATTCTTTTAGAATACCGAGAATATTACAGTTTCTTCAGGATGGTTTAGATAAGGGTTTGTCCGCAAGTTCCTTGAAAGGTCAAATCTCTGCTCTTTCTGTTCTTTTTCACAGAAAGATTGCTATTCTTCCTGATATTCATTGTTTTGTACAAGCTTTGGTTCGTATAAAGCCTGTCATTAAGTCAATTTCTCCTCCTTGGAGTTTGAATTTGGTTCTGGGGGCTCTTCAAGCTCCTCCATTTGAACCTATGCATTCATTGGATATTAAATTACTTTCTTGGAAAGTTTTGTTCCTTTTGGCCATCTCTTCTGCCAGAAGAGTTTCTGAATTATCTGCTCTTTCTTGTGAGTCTCCTTTTCTGATTTTTCATCAGGATAAGGCGGTGTTGCGAACTTCTTTTGAATTTTTACCTAAGTTGTGAATTCCAACAACATTAGTAGAGACATTGTGGTTCCTTCATTATGTCCTAATCCTAAGAATTCTAAGGAGAAATCGTTGCATTCTTTGGATGTTATTAGAGCTTTGAAGTATTATGTTGAAGCTACTAAGTCTTTCCGAAAGACTTCTAGTTTATTTGTTATCTTTTCCGGTTTTAGAAAGGCCAGAAAACTTCTGCCATTTCTTTGGCATCTTGGTTGAAATCTTTATTTCATCTTGCCTATGTTGAGTCGGGTAAGACTCCGCCTCATAGGATTACAGCTCATTCTACTAGGTCAGTTTCTACTTCCTGGGCGTTTAGGAATGAAGCTTCGGTTGATCAGATTTGCAAAGCGGCAACTTGGTCCTCTTTGCATACTTTTACCAAATTCTACCATTTTGTTGTATTTTCTTCTTCTGAAGCAGTTTTTGGTAGAAAAGTACTTCAGGCAGCGGTTTCAGTTTGAATCTTCTGCTTATGTTTTTCATTAAACTTTATTTTGGGTGTGGATTATTTTCAGCAGGAATTGGCTGTCTTTATTTTATCCCTCCCTCTCTAGTGACTCTTGTGTGGAAAGATCCACATCTTGGGTAGTCATTATCCCATACGTCACTAGCTCATGGACTCTTGCTAATTACATGAAAGAAAACATAATTTATGTAAGAACTTACCTGATAAATTCATTTCTTTCATATTAGCAAGAGTCCATGAGGCCCGCCCTTTTTTGTGGTGGTTATGATTTTTTTGTATAAAGCACAATTATTCCAATTCCTTATTTTATATGCTTTCGCACTTTTTTCTTATCACCCCACTTCTTGGCTATTCGTTAAACTGAATTGTGGGTGTGGTGAGGGGTGTATTTATAGGCATTTTAAGGTTTGGGAAACTTTGCCCCTCCTGGTAGGAATGTATATCCCATACGTCACTAGCTCATGGACTCTTGCTAATATGAAAGAAATGAATTTATCAGGTAAGTTCTTACATAAATTATGTTTTTCTTTCATGTAATTGGCAAGAGTCCATGAGCTAGTGAAGTATGGGATATACAATCCTACCAGGAGGGGCAAAGTTTCCCAAACCTCAAAATGCCTATAAATACACCCCTCACCACACCCACAAACTTTGCCTCCTATGGAGGCGGTGAAGTAAGTTTGTGCTAAGATTTCTGCGTTGACATGCGCTTCTCAGCATTTTGAAGCCCGATTCCTCAGAGTACAGCGAATGTCAGAGGGACGTGGAGAGTATTACCTATTGAATGCAGTGATTTTCCTAACGGGGGTCTATTTAATAGGTTCTCTGTTATCGGTCGTAGAGATTAATCTCCTACCTCCCTTTTCAGATCGACGATATACTCTCATATACCATTACCTCTACTGAGAACTGTTTCAGTACTGGTTTGGCTATCTGCTATATGTGGATGGGTGTCTTTCGGTAAGTATGTTTTTATTTAAGACACCTCAGCTATGGTTTGGCACTTTATGCATTTATATAAAGTTCTAAATATATGTATTGTACTTATATTTGCCATGAGTCAGGTTCATGCATTTCCTTTTGCAGATTGTCAGTTTCATATTTGGGGAAGTTAATATTGAGAAATATTTTCTTACCTGGGGTTTAGTCTTTTTTTCAATTGACTACTTGTTTTAAATTGCGGGCTGTCTTAGGCTCGCGGGTGCGCTAAATGCTACACTTTATTGCGTCATTCTTGGCGCGAGAATTTTTTGGCACGAAAAGGCACGTCCATTGACGCTAGTTCGTCATTTCCGGCGTCGTAGTTGACGCAGGGGTTCACACAGGGTTGCGTCAGTGGCACGAGTGTGTCATTTCCGGACATGGTTGGCGCCAAAAAAAATTTCTGTTACGTTGTGCGTCATACTTAGCGCCAAACTTTTTCCCCCCCATTATTTATTGCCCCATTGCTTTTCTCTTGTTAAGTGTATCCAGTCCACGGATCATCCATTACTTGTGGGATATTCTCCTTCCAAACAGGAAGTTGCATGAGGATCACCCACAGCAGAGCTGCTATATAGCTCCTCCCCCAGCTGTCATATCCAGTCATTCTCTTGCAAGCCTCAACCAAGATGGAGGTCGTAAGAGGAGTGTGGTGTTTTATACTTAGTTTATTCTTCAATCAAAAGTTTATTTTTAAATGGTGCCAGAGTGTACTGTTTATCTCAGGCAGTATTTAGAAGAATCTGCCTGCGTTTTCTATGATCTTAGCAGAAGTAACTAAGATCCTTTGCTGTTCTCACATATTCTGAGGAGTGAGGTAACTTCAGAGAGGGAATGGCTTGCAGGTTTTCCTGCAATAAGGTATGTGCAGTTAAAATATTTTTCTAGGGATGGAATTTGCTAGAAAATGCTGCTGATACCGAACTAATGTAAGTAAAGCCTTAAATGCAGTGAGAGCGACTGGTATCAGGCTTATTAATAGAGATACATACTCTTATAAAAATGTAATATAAAACGTTTGCTGGCATGTTTAATCGTTTTTATATGTATTTGGTGATAAAACTTATTGGGGCCTAGTTTTTTTCCACATGGCTGGCTTGAATTTTGCCTAGAAACAGTTTCCTTAGGCTTTCCACTGTTGTAATATGAGTGGGAGGGTTCTATTTTGCCGTTTGTTTGCACAGCAAAAATTAAGCACAGACATCCAGCTTCTTCCTGCATGATCCAGGACATCTCTGGAGGGCTCAAAAGGCTTCAAAGTCGTTTTTGAGGGAGGTAAAAAGCCACAGTAGGGCTGTGGCAGTTGTGACTGTTTGAAAAAACGTTTTTGTCATTTATTATTCTGTTTTGAGTATTAAGTGGTTAATCATCCATTTACAAGTGGGTGCAATGCTCTGCTAACTTGTTACATACACTGTAAAAATTTTGTTAGTGTAACTGCCTTTTTTCACTGTTATTTCAAATTTTTACAAAATGTGGGTTTCTTAAAGGTGCAGTAACGTTTTTTTATATTGCTTGTAAACTTGTTTAAAGTGTTTTCCAAGCTTGCTAGTCTCATTGCTAGTCTGTTTAAACATGTCTGACACAGAGGAAACTACTTGTTCATTATGTTTGAAAGCCATGGTGGAGCCCCATAGGAGAATGTGTACTAAATGTATTGATTTCACCTTAAACAGTAAAGATCAGTCTTTAACTATAAAAGAAATATCACCAGAAGATTCTGACTAGGGGAAAGTTATGCCGACTAACTCTCCCCACGTGTCAGACCCTTCGCCTCCCGCTCAGGGGATGCACGCTAATATGGCGCCAATTACATCAGGGACGCCCATAGCGATTACCTTGCAGGACATGGCTGCAATCATGAATAATACCCTGTCAGAGGTATTATCCAGGTTGCCTGAATTAAGAGGCAAGCGCAATTGCTCTGGGGTTAGGAGAAATACAGAGCGCGCAGATGCTGTAAGGGCCATGTCTGATACTGCGTCACAATATGCAGATCATGAGGACGGAGAGCTTCAGTCTGTGGGTGACATCTCTGATTCGGGGAAACCTGATTCAGAGATTTCTAATTTTAAATTTAAGCTTGAGAACGTCCGTGTGTTGCTTGGGGAGGTATTAGCTGCTCTGAATGACTGTAACACAGTTGCAGTACCAGAGAAATTGTGTAGGCTGGATAAATACTATGCGGTGCCGGTGTGTACTGATGTTTTTCCTATACCTAAAAGGCTTACAGAAATTATTAGCAAGGAGTGGGATAGACCGGGTATGCCTTTTTCCCCACCTCCTATATTTAGAAAAATGTTTCCAATAGACGCCACTACACGGGACTTATGGCAGACGGTCCCTAAGGTGGAGGGAGCAGTTTCTACTTTAGCAAAGCGTACTACTATCCCGGTTGAGGACAGTTGTGCTTTTCAGATCCAATGGATAAAAAATTGGAGGGTTACCTTAAGAAAATGTTTATTCAACAAGGTTTTATTTTACAGCCCCTTGCATGCATTGCGCCTGTCACGGCCGCGGCGGCATTCTCGTTTGAGGCCCTGGAAGAGGCCATCCATACAGCTCCATTGACTGAAATTATTGACAAGCTTAGAACACTTAAGCTAGCTAACTCATTTGTTTCTGATGCCATTGTTCATTTGACTAAACTAACGGCTAAGAATTCCGGATTCGCCATCCAAGCGCGTAGGGCGCTATGGCTTAAATCCTAGTCAGCTGACGTGACTTCGAAGTCTAAATGACTCAACATTCCTTTCAAGGGGCAGACCTTATTCGGGCCTGGTTTGAAGGAAATTATTGCTGACATTACTGGAGGTAAGGGTCACACCCTTCCTCAGGACAGGGCCAAAGCAAAGGCCAAACAGTCTAATTTTCGTGCCTTTCGAAATTTCAAGGCAGGTGCAGCATCAACTTCCTCCGCTTCAAAACAAGAGGGAACTTTTGCTCAATCTAAGCAGGCCTGGAAACCTAACCAGTCCTGGAACAAAGGCAAGCAGGCCAGAAAGCCTGCTGCTGCCTCTAAGACAGCATGAAGGAACGGCCCCCTATCCGGCGACGGATCTAGTAGGGGTCAGACTTTCTCTCTTCGCCCAGGCGTGGGCAAGAGATGTTCAGGATCCCTGGGCGTTGGAGATCATATCTCAGGGATATCTTCTGGACTTCAAAGCTTCCCCTCCACAAGGGAGATTTCATCTTTCAAGGCTATCTGCAAATCAGATAAAGAAAGAGGCATTCCTATGCTGTGTGCAAGACCTCCTAGTTATGGGAGTGATCCATCCAGTTCCGCGGACGGAACAAGGACAGGGTTTTTATTCAAATCTGTTTGTGGTTCCCAAAAAAGAGGGAACCTTCAGACCAATTTTGGATCTAAAGATCTTAAACAAATTCCTCAGAGTTCCATCTTTCAAAATGGAAACTATTCGGACCATCCTACCCATGATCCAAGAAGGTCAGTACATGACCACAGTGGACTTAAAGGATGCCTACCTTCACATACCGATTCACAAAGATCATCATCGGTTTCTAAGGTTTGCTTTTCTAGACGGGCATTACCAATTTGTAGCTCTTCCCTTCGGGTTGGCTAAAGCCCCGAGAATCTTTACAAAGGTTCTGGGCTCACTTCTGGCGGTTCTAAGACCGCGAGGCATAGCGGTGGCTCCGTATCTAGACGACATCCTGATACAGGCGTCAAGCTTTCAAGTTGCCAAGTCTCATACAGAGATAGTTCTGGCATTCCTGAGGTCGCACGGGTGGAAAGTGAACGAGGAAAAGAGTTCTCTATCCCCACTCACAAGAGTCTCCTTCTTAGGGACTCTTATAGATTCTGTAGAAATGAAAATTTACCTGACGGAGTCCAGGTTATCAAAACTTCTAAATGCTTGCCGTGTTCTTCACTCCATTCCGCGCCCTTCGGTAGCTCAGTGTATGGAGGTAATCGGCTTAATGGTAGCGGCAATGGACATAGTGCCATTTGCGCGCCTTCATCTCAGACCACTGCAATTATGCATGCTGAGTCAGTGGAATGGGGATTACACAGATTTGTCCCCTCTGCTAAATCTGGATTAAGAGACAAGAGATTCTCTTCTCTGGTGGTTGTCTCGGGTACACCTGTCCAAGGGTATTACCTTTCGCAGGCCAGATTGGACAATTGTAACAGATGCCAGCCTTCTAGGTTGGGGTGCAGTCTGGAACTCCCTGAAGGCACAGGGATTGTGGACCAATAAATATTCTGGAGTTAAGAGCGATATTCAATGCTCTTCTGGCTTGGCCTCAGTTAGCAACACTGAGGTTCATCAGATTTCAGTCGGACAACATCACGACTGTGGCTTACATCAACCATCAAGGGGGAACCAGGAGTTCCCTAGCGGTTAGAAGTCTCAAAAATAATTTGCTGGGCAGAGTACCACTCTTGCCACCTGTCAGCAATCCATATCCCAGGCGTGGAGAACTGGGAGGTGGATTTTCTAAGTCGTCAGACTTTCCATCCGGGGGAGTGGGAACTCCATCCGGAAGCGTTTCCTCAATTGATTCATCGTTGGGGCAAACCAGAGTTGGATCTCATGGCGTCTCGCCAGAACGCCAAGCTTCCTTGTTACGGATCCAGGTCCAGGGACCCAGAAGCGACGCTGATAGATGCTCTAGCAGCGACTTGGTTCTTCAACCTGGCTTATGTGTTTCCACCGTTTCCTCTGCTCCCTCGACTGATTGCCAAAATCAAACAGGAGAGAGCATCGGTGATTCTGATAGCGCCTGCATGGCCACGCAGGATTTGGTATGCAGACCTAGTGGACATGTCATCCTTTCCACCATGGACTCTGCCTCTAAGACAGGACCTTCTAATACAAGGTCCTTTCAATCATCCAAATCTAATTTCTCTGAGACTGACTGCATGGAGATTGAACGCTTGATTCTATCAAGGCGTGGCTTCTCCGAGTCAGTCATTGATACTTTAATACAGGCATGAAAGCCTGTTACCAGGAAAATCTACCACAAGATATGGAGTAAATATCTTTATTGGTGTGAATCCAAGAATTACTCATGGAGTAAGGTTAGGATTCCTAGAATATTGTCCTTTCTCCAAGAGGGCTTGGACAAAGGATTATCAGCTAGTTCCTTAAAGGGACAGATTTCTGCTCTTTCTATTCCTTTGCACAAGCGTCTGGCAGAGGTTCCAGACATCCAGGCATTTTGCCAGGCTTTGGTTAGAATTAAGCCTGTGTTTAAACCTGTTGCTCCCCTGTGGAGCTTAAACTTGGTTCTTAAAGTTCTTCAAGGAGTTCCGTTTGAACCCCTTCATTCCATTGATATTAAACTTTTATCTTGGAAAGTTCTGTTTTTGATGGCTATTTCCTCGGCTCGGAGAGTCTCTGAGCTATCTGCCTTACAATGTGATTCTCCTTATCTGATTTTTCATGCAGATAAGGTAGTTCTGCGTACCAAGCCTGGGTTTTTACCTAAGGTGGTTTCTAACAAGAATATCAATCAAGAGATTGTTGTTCCATCATTGTGTCCTAATCCTTCTTCAAAGAAGGAACGTCTTTTACATAATCTGGACGTAGTCCGTGCCTTGAAGTTTTACTTACAAGCTACTAAGGATTTTCGTCAAACATCTTCCCTATTTGTCGTTTACTCTGGACAGAGGAGAGGTCAAAAAGCTTCGGCAACCTCTTTCCTTTTGGCTTCGGAGCGTAATACGCCTAGCCTATGAGACTGCTGGACAGTAGCCCCCTGAAAGGATTACAGCTCATTCTACTAGAGCTGTGGCTTCCACCTGGGCCTTTAAAAATGAGGCCTCTGTTGAACAGATTTGCAAGGCCGCGACTTGGTCTTCGCTTAACACCTTTTCCAAATTTTACAAATTTGATACTTTTGCTTCTTCGGAAGCTGTTTTTGGGAGAGAGGTTCTTCAGGCAGTGGTTCCTTCCGCTTAATCCTGCCTTGTCCCTCCCATCATCCGTGTACTTTAGCTTTGGTATTGGTATCCCACAAGTAATGGATGATCCGTGGACTGGATACACTTAACAAGAGAAAACATAATTTATGCTTACCTGATAAATTTATTTCTCTTGTAGTGTATCCAGTCCACGGCCCGCCCTGTCCTTTTAAGGCAGGTCTAAATTTTAATTAAACTACAGTCACCACTGCACCCTATTTTTTCTCCTTTCTCTGTTTGTTTTCGGTCGAATGACTGGATATGACAGCTGGGGGAGGAGCTATATAGCAGCTCTGCTGTGGGTGATCCTCTTGCAACTTCCTGTTTGGAAGGAGAATATCCCACAAGTAATGGATGATCCGTGGACTGGATACACTACAAGAGAAATTAATTTATCAGGTAAGCATAAATTATGTTTTTGCCTCTTGCCTTTTTCTATGTCAGAGGGTTATGCTATTTGCATTTTTTCCCATTCCTGAAACTGCCATATAAGGAAATTGATAATTTTGCTTTATATGTTGTTGTTTTTTCTTTTACATTCTGCAAGATGTCTCAATCTGATCCTGCCTCAGAAGTATCTGCTGAAACTTTCCTGCCTGACATCGGTTCTACCAAAGCTAAGTGCATTTGTTTTAAAATTGTGGAGATTATATCTCCTAATGTCATTTGTATTAGTTGTCATGATAAACTTTTACATGCAGATAAAGTGTCCATCAGTAATAGTACATTGCCGGTTGCAGTTCCTTCAACTTCTAATGTACATGATATACCTATGAATTTTAAAGAATTTGTTACCGATTCTATTCAGAAGGCTTTGTCTGCATTTCCACCTTCTAATAAGCGTAAGAGGTCTTTTAAAACTTCTCATTCAGTTGATGAAATTTCAAATGACCGACAACATAATGAATTATCCACTATCCATTATGAGGATCTGATTCAGGAGATCCTTCCTCAGCCGTTGACACTGACAAATCTACTTATTTATTTAAAATGGAGTATATGCGTTTTGTTAAAAGAAGTGTTAATTACTTTGGATATTGAGGAAGCTAGTCCTCTTGATATTAAAACTAGTAAACGTTTAAATGCTGTTTTTAAACCTACTGTGGTTACTCCAGAGGTTTTTCCTATTTCTGACATGATTTCTAAGGAATGGAATAAGCCAGGTACTCCTTTTAATCCTTCTGCAAGGTTTAAAAAAAAATGTATCCTTTACCAGCGATTGCAATAGAGTTTTGGGAAAAGATCCCCAAAGTTGATGGGGCTATTTCTACTCTTGCTAAACGAACCACTATTCCAATGGAAGATAGTACTTCCTTTAAAGATCCTTTAGATAGGAAGCTTGAATCTTATCTAAGGAAAGCCTATTTATATTCAGGTCATCTTCTTAGGCCTGCAATTACTTTGGCTGATGTTGCAGCTGCTTCAACTTTTTGGTTGGAGAATTTAGCGCAACAAGAATTGGATTCTGACATCTAGCATTGTTCGCTTACTGCGACATGGTAATCATTTTATTTGTGATGCCATTTTTGATATTATCAAAATTGATGTTAGATCCATGTCTTTAGCTATTTTAGCTAGAAGAGCTTTATGGCTTAAATCTTGGAATGCTGATATAACATCTAAGTCTAGATTACTATCTCTTTCTTTCCAAGGTAATAATTTATTTGGTTCTCAGTTGGATTCTATTATTTCAACTGTTACTGGGGGGAAAGGAGTTTTTTTGCCTCAGGATAAAAAAACCTAAGGGTAAATCCAAGTCTTCTAATCGTTTTCGTTCCTTTCGTCAAAATAAGGAACAAAAACCTAATCCTTCCCCCAAGGAATCTGTTTCCAATTGGAAGCCTATCTCAAATTGGAATAAATCCAAGCCTTTCGAGAAACCAAAATCAGCCCCTAAATCCGCATGAAGGTGCGGCCCTCATTCCAGCACAGCTGGTAGGGGGCAGATTAAGGTTTTTCAAGGATGTTTGGATAAATTCTGTCGAAAATCAATGAATTCAGAGCATTGTATCTCAGGGGTACCGAATAGGATTCAGAGTAAGACCTCCTGTGAAAAGATTTTTCTTTTACAAGATATAACGAGTCCACAGATTTCATCCTTACTTATGGAATATCGTCTCCTGGTCAGCAGGAGGAGGCAAAGAGCACCACAGCAGAGCTGTATATATAGCTTCTCCCTTCCCTCCCACTCCAGTCATTCTCTTTGCCTGTGTTAGTGATAGGAAGAGGCAGAGTGAGGTGTTAGTTATAGTTTCTTCAATCAAGAGTTTATTATTTTTAAAGTAGTGCCACAGTGTGCTACTTTGTTCTGGGGTTTAGTGCAAAAAGAGAAGCATTTGGTGGCTTCAAAGCAATGGGAACTTGTGGGACATAATTCTCACTGCGCCTCCCATCTACTGTTGCTTCCCTTTTAGGGGAAAAATCTGAGAAAGCTTACTTAGTGTTTTTCCTAATTATCGTCCGGTCCATGTGAGCAGTAGGACTTCACACGCCTGGGAGCAGCCTTTGCTGTCGGCAGTTGGAGGTAAGTGCCATTTTTTATTTCCTGGGCATAGAAGATAGAATGGGCTCAGAAGACATTGGCCACTCTCATTATGAATAACAGCCCTTAGAGAGATGGGCTCCTTGTTCAGGTATGTGTTTCTCCTTTCCTGGGAGACAAGACTAGACAGCTGTGTGTTTTTATCTCCCCTGGGTTTTCCCTTGTGAATTTCATCTCCCGACGGTTGCATAAGAGCAATGCCAACCGGGTGATGACTGTTTTATTAACCATTTTTTCCCTAGGTAATGAGAGGGTACTTGCGGTCATACTAATGTTGGGGCATTTTGTTACATCTCCCGGCGGTTAATATGGCGACCGCGAGATGTCTGTGTAATTCTGTATACGCCCATGAAGGGCGGTCCTTGGAGACGCTTTTGTCTGCACACGCCCTTTTTCTCTCCCAGCAGGTCATTATATCTTAGCATGACGCCGGGAGGTGCCTATTGCGGCTATGTCCGTGGTGTGAGATACTTATTACTATGATATAGTTACATAGTGCTTAGGTATGCTCTCCTGGCGGTTCACTAATCTACTTTGACGCCTGAGAGTTGTCTGTTGCGTCACCGCCCAGGAGGGGAGGTCCTTAGGAGGCCATTTATTTGGCGTATGCAGTATTTCTCCCGGCGGTTCCATTGCAAAAGTATACCGACCGGGAGATAGGTTGTGCTTTCTTAGTGGAACAACAAAACACATGGGTTCCCTATTGTAGGCTTACTTGACGACCGGCAAAATAAGTCGGATCGTAGCCTTATTTCCCCTGTTGTGGTGAGGAGTCGGGTATGACTTGGGATCATTCCACTCTAAAAGGGGATACTGCTGAGTGGTGTTGAGATCTAGCAGTTTACGCTACTTTGGCCCTATCGGTTTGTTTTCTGCAGGATATGGAATAAAAGACAAAAGAAAAAAAAAGTGTTTTTCTGTTTAATATTTAAAGTGACATTCACATGTTTTCATATGTTCCATTCTAACATAATTACTCCTCTTTCAGCTATGGCTGTTAGGAGTCTGGTAATCCTGCGCAATCCATTCCAAAAAGTTTTTTTATAAGAAAGTGTCCAAATTAATTTTTGACACACAGGCAGTGCTCTGCAGTTGCTTGCAAAGATGTTGCCTTTGATATACGTTATTACTATGGTTATAAGATGGATTGTTTTTCTGCACGACAGAAATAAGTCGTACTTTTACAATTTAAAGTGACAGTACAAATCATAAAAAAAATTAAAAAATTCTGTGTACCTTTTTATTAAGGGACTTACGGCTGTTGGTTTGTTTCTTCATCCATTGTGATGTAGGATGATACGACACGATACGATAAGTTACTTTAAGATTTTAATGATGTAACTTTTTTCTGCGTTCAGTCTGCAACTGTATTTCCACTGTTTATTTGTTTATTCATCCTTTGTGATGTGAATAACACTACCGCACCCAGGAATAGGGTTGCTTTTCAGAGATAACATGAGCAGCGCCTTGAGAACCTTGCGGGTGATTTGCCACGCTTTACAAGTATGGCGCAATACAGACATATGTATAGCTTCCTATTGGAAGATTGTTTCCTTTTAAACCCTTTATTGAAATAAACTTTTGTTTACCTAGGTTTTTTTCTACTCAGTGGGTGACCTTTTTACTGGCGTCTTGCCTACATCCTAAGATTGGCAGGTATCCAACTTTGCATGTACCTTTCTGAAGCTTGTGATGCACGATTGCACGCAACTATTTGCTTTTTTACAATAAAGTAAATAGTCTCAGTTCTAACAGTTCAGGGAACGGTAAGGGTCATTCTTATTAGGACCTTACTGCTGTTCTTTGGTGTGCATTCAACCTTTGTGTCTTAGGATGGAACAGCAGCACACAATTACTACAACTCTTAACTTAGCTGTTTCAGTTATAAAATTTCTGATATTTCGGGCCCGACTTGAAGGAGGTCAGAAATAATCTCACGAGAGGATAAGGGTCATTCCCTCCCTCAGAATAAGGAATCCGAACAGAGGGGGCGACAGAGTAATTTTCGTTCCTTTCGAAAAAGTCAGCTTGGAGACCCAGCCAGTCTTGGAACAAGGGTTGACAATCCTAGCAACCTGCTACTGCTACAACGTCAGCATGAGGGGTCAGCCCCCGATCTGGACTGGATATAGTAGGGGGCAGACTTTCTCTCTTTGTCCAGGCTTGGATAAGAGACGTTCAGGATCCCTGGACACTAGAAATTGTGTCTCAAGGGTATCAGTTGGAGTTCAAAAATTCCTTCCCCAGAGGAAGGTTTCTTCTTTCACGATTGTCTGTAGACCAGATAACAGGAGAGGCGTTCTTACGTTGTGTAAAAGACCTCTCCTCCATGGGAGTAATTTGTCCCGTTTCAATACAGGGGCAGGGTTTTACTTGAATCTTTTTGTTGTTCCCTAAAAGAGGGAAAGTTCCGACCCATTTTAGATCTCAAGAGTCTGAACAAGTTTTTCAGAGTTCCATCCTTCAAGATGGAGACTATTCGAACAATTCTTCCATTGACCCAGGAGGGTCAATATAGGACTACCGTGGACTTAAAGGATGCATATCTTCATATTCCTATCCACAGAGATCATCACCAGTTCCTGAGGTTTGCCTTTCTGGACAAACCTTTTCGGTTCGTGGCCCTTACTTTCGGGCTGGCCACGGCACCCAGGATCTTCACGAAGGTTCTAGGGTCTCTGCTGGCGGTTCTCAGGCCGCGGGGCATTGCAGTGGCTCCTTATCTGGACGATATTGGGAACTCTAATAGACTCTATCCACGAAAATTTTCTTGACGGAAGTCAGAAAGTTAAGGATTCTGAATACATGCTGATCCCTTCAGTCCATCAGTGGCTCAGTCCATGGAGGTAATTGGATTGATGGTGGCGGCAATGGACATCATTCCGTTTGCTCGTTTTCTTCTCAGGCCTCTTCGACTGAGCATGCTCAGGCAGTGTAATGGAGATTATGCAAATTTGTCTCCTCAGATAGATCTGAATCAGGAGGCAAGAGACTCTTCTTTGGTGGTTGTGGCCGGATCATCTGTCCCAAGGGACGTGCTTCCACAGACCCTCATGGGTGATAGTGACAACAAACGCCAGTCTACTAGGATGGGGTGCAGTGTGGAATTCCCTGAAGGCTCAGGGTGTGTGGACTCGGTCGGAGTCTCTACTTCCCATCAATATTCTGGAGTTTAGAGCAATATTCAATGTGCTTCAGGCTTGGCCTCAGTTGGCTTAGGCCAAATTCATCCGATTTCAGTCGGACATCATCTCGACTGTGGCTTACATCAATCATCAGGGAGGAACAAGAAGTTCCTTAGCAATGACAGAAGTATCCAAGATAATTTGGTGGGCGGAGGGTCACTCTTGTTATCTGTCAGCAATCTACATCCCAGGAGTAGACAACTGGGAAGCGGATTTTTTGAGCAGACAGACGTTTCATCCGGGGGAATGGGAACTCCATCCGGAGGTATTGCCACCCTGATTCTCAGATGGGGCAGACCGGAGCTGGACCTTATGGCATCTCGTCAGAATGCCAAGCTCCCGAGATACGGATCCAGGTCCAGGGATCCTCAGGCCGAAGCCGAATTGTTACATGCCTTGGCAGTGCCGGGGTCGTTCAACCTAGCTTATGTGTTCCGCCGTTTCTTCTCCTTCCCCGGGTGATTACTTGCGTCAAACAGGAGAGGGCTTCGGTGATTCTCATCACCCCTGCGTGGCCTTGCAGGACTTGGTATGCCGATCTGGTGGACATGTCCTCAGTGCCGCCGTGGAAGCTTCTATTGAGGCAGGACCTTCTCATTCAGGGACACTTCCATCATCCGTATCTAATTTCTATGCCGCTGACTGCTTGGAGATTGAACGCTTGATTTTATCTAAGCGAGGGTTCTCTGATTCGTTCACTGATTCCTTGATCCAGGCACGTAAGCCTGTTACTAGAAAGATTTCCATAAGATATGGCGTAAATATATTTATTGGTGCGAATCCAAGGGCTACTCATGGAGTAGGATTAGGATTCCTAGGATTTTATCTTTTCTCCAGCAGGATTGGAGAAAGGGTTATCAGCAAGTTCCTTAAAGGGACAGATTTCTGCTTTATCTCTTTTGCTACACAAACGTCTGGCAGATATTCCGGATGTTCAATCCTTTTGTCAGGCTCTGACTAGATTCAGGCCTGTGTTTAGCCTTATTGCTCCTCCTTGGAGTTTGAATTTAGTTCTTAAGGTTCTTCAAGGGATTCCGTTTGAACCTATGCATTCCATAGATATGAATTTGTTATCTTGGAAAGTTTTTTATTTTTGATTGCGATTTTTTTCTGCTCGCAGAGTTTGAGCTTTCAGCATTACAATGTGATTCTCCTTACCTTATTTTTCATTCCGATAAGGTAGTGTTACGTACCAAACCTGGTTTTGTTACTAAGGTTGTTTCCAACAAAAATATTAATCAGGAGATTATTGTTCTTTCATTGTGTCCTAATCCTTCTAAGAAGGAGCGTCTGTTGCATAACTTGGACGTGGTCCGTGCCCTGAAGTTTTACTTGCAGGCGACTAAAGAATTTTGTCAATCATCTTCATTATTTGTTGTTTTTTTCTGGAGGGGCCAGAAAGCTACGGCTACCTCTTTCTTTTTGGCTGAAGAGTATCATCCGTCTGGCATATGAGACTGCTGGACAGCAGTCTCTTGAAAGAATTATGGCTAATTCTACTAGGGCTGTGACTTCCTCATGGGCATTTAAAAATTATGCTTCTGTTGAACAGATTTGCAAGGCTGCAACATTTTACAAATTTTACAAATTTTTATACTTATGCCTTGTCCGAGGCTGTTTTTTGGGAGAAAAGTTCTTCAAGCAGTGGTGCCTTCCGTTTTAGGTTCCTGTCTTGTACCTCTCTTACATCCGTATTGTATCCCATAAGTAAGGATGACATCCATGGACTCGTCATATCTTGTAAAAGAAAAGGAAATTTATGCTTACCTGATACATTTATTTATTTTACGATATGATGAGTCCACGGCCCACCCTGTCTTTTTCTAAGATAGGTCTTTATTTTTTTTAAACTTCTGTCACCTCTGCACCTTGGCTTTTCCTTCTCTTCCTAACTTCGGTCGAATGACTGGAGTGGGAGGGAAGGGAGGAGCTATATATACAGCTCTGCTGTGGTGCTCTTTGCCTCCTCCTGCTGACCAGGAGGCGTTATCCCATAAGTAAGGATGAAATCCGTGGACTCGTCATATCGTAAAAGAAATAAATTTATCAGGTAAGCATAAATTTCCTTTTTCTCTCACGCATCCCAGTGAATCCAGTAAAAGCTCAGGCTTTCCTGAAGTGTGTTTCAGATCTGGAGGTTTCAGGGGTAATCATGCCGGTTCCTTTTCAGGAACAAGGCCTGGGGTTTTTATTCAAATCTATTCATTGTCCCAAAGAAAGAAAATTCATTCAGACCAGTTCTGGATCTGAAAATTTTGAATCGTTATGTAAGATTGCCAACTTTCAAGATGTTGACTAATAAGGTCTATTCTGCCTTTTGTTCAGCAAGGACATTATATGTCTACAATAGACTTGCAGGATGCTTACCTTCATATTCCGATTCATCCAGAACATTATCAGTTCCTGAGATTCTCTTTTCTAGACAAGCATTACCAATTTATTGCTCTTCCATTTGGCCTAGCAACAGCTTCAAGAATCTTTTCAATGGTTCTTGGTGCCCTACTCTCTGTAATCAGAGAACAGGGTATTGCGGTGTTCCTTATTTGGACGATATCTTGGTCCTAGCTCAGTCTTTTCATTCTGCCGAATCTCACACAAGATAGATTCAGTGTCCATGACTCTGTGCTTAACAGACAAGAGACGAATTAAGTTGGTTTCAGCTTGTCGAGACCTTCAGTCTCAATCATTCCCTTCAGTGGCTATGTGCATGGAAGTTCTAGGTCACATGACTGCAGCATCGGACACGATCTGCTTTGCTCGTTTTCATATGAGACCTCTTCAGCTTTGTATGCTGAATTAATGGTGCAGGGATTATACAAGGATTTCGCAATTAATATCCTTAAATCCCAATGTTTAGCTCTGACTTGGTGGTTAGATCACCATTGTATAGTTCTAGGGGCCTCTTTTTTGTTTGTCCAACCTGGACTGTAATCACAACAGATGCAAGTCTTTCAGGTTGGGGAGCTGTCTTGGGATCTCTGACAGCACAAGGGGTTTGGAAATCTCAAGAGGCGAGGTTACCAATCAAGATTTTAGAACTCTGTGCTATTTTCAGGGCTCTTCAGGTTTGGCGTCTGTTGAAGAGAGAACCAGTCATTGTTTTCAAACAGACAATATCACAACTGTGGCATATGTCAATCATCAGGGTTGGACTCACAGTTCCCTAGCTATGAAAGAAGTATCTTGAATACTTTCTTGGGCGGAATCCAGCACTTTTCTAATTTCTGCGGTTCATATCCCAGGTGTAGACAATTGGGAAGCGGATTATCTCAGCCATCAGACTTTACATCCAGGGGAGTGGTCTCTCCATCCAGATGTGTTTTTTCAGATTGTTCAGATGTGGGGTCTTCCAGAAATAGATCTGATGGCTTCACATCTAAACAAGAAACTTCCCAGGTACTTGTCCAGGTCCAGGGATCCTCAGGCTGAGTCGGTGGATGCGTTATAAGCAGGTTGGTAAAACCAAGGAACTGCTATCTTCCCGCCTCTATTTCTTCTTCCAAGAGTGATCTCCTCCAAGATCATCATGGAACAATCGTTTGTGTTTCTGGTAACTCCAGCATGGCCTCACAGGTTCTGGTATGCGGATCTTGTCCGTATGTCCAGTTGCCAACCTTGGCCACTTCCTTTAAAACCAGACTTCTGTCTCAAGGGCCGTTTTTCCAACAGGATCTCAAATTTGAAGGTTTGGAAATTGATTGCTTAGTGTTTAGTCATAGAGCTTTCTCTGACTCAGTGATTAATACTATGTTACAGGCTCGTAAATCTGTTTCTAGGAAGATTTATTTTCGAGTTTGGAAGACTTATATCTCATGGTGTTGTTCTCATAAATTCTCCTAGCATTCTTTTAGAATTCCTAGAATTTTACAGTTGGTTCAGGATGGTTTGGATAAAGGTTTGTCTGCAAGTTCCTTGAAGGGACACATTTCTGCTCTTTCTGTTTTATTTCACAGAAAGATTGCTAAGCTTCCTTATATTCACTGTTTTGTGCAGGTTTTGGTCCGTATCAAGCCTGTCATTAAATCAATCTCTCCTCCTTGGAGTCTTAATTTGGTTTTTAAGGCTTTACAGCAGAGCTTTCCAAACTTTTTATGTTGGTGACACACTTTTTAGACCTACATCATTTCGCGACACAGTAATTCAGTTGTACTAGCAAAAAGGAGGTTAAACTAACTTGTTTTAAGAGATACGGACACGTACATAAATTATATAATAATGAAATGTATTTACAAGTAACAGTATGTATGTGCAAGAATTAAAAAAAACTTTAATAACACCAATAGCTACTTGATATTTTAATGGGATGTATGAGGTTGATGGGATGAACACAATTTCTGAATATTTGGTGGAATATTAGATAAAGACACTCGCATTTCATCATCAAGCATTTCTTAAGCTTCCACTTCCTATCCATATATCAAGAGCAGGAGCAGCAATGCACTACTGGGAGCTAGTTCCAAAAAAAACCCTCTGACTTCAGCTCAGCATTTAAGCTGCTGCCCAAAGAACTCTGTGAGTTCGATTGACTACTGCCCGCGCTGCAAACACACTGCTCTCCCACTCACTGACTACACATGCAGTCACGTGCCGATTAAGGAGACTGCACATGCAGTCACGAGCCAATGTGCCGCCAATGGGAATAGTTTCAGTTCCCACTGAGCTGCGCCAATAGGTTAAGATGATCTGTGTCCCACTAGGTATCAATCACGTGTCAACCATGTGATATGCATAGCAGGCAGGCGGAAAGTCAGAAACCAAAAAAAATAAAAATAAATTTGTGCTGAAGCAGGGACACACCTACACACTGCTGCCGACACACTAGTGTGTCCCGACACACAGTTTGGAAAGCACTGCTTTACAGGCTCCTCCATTTGAGCCTATGCATTCTTTGGATATTAAACTGCTTTCTTGGAAAGTGTTGTTCCTTTTGGCTATCTCTTCTGCTAGAAGAGTTTACGAACTATCTGCTCTTTCTTGTGAGTCTCCTTTTCTGATTTTCCATCAGGATAAGGCAGTTTTGCAGACTTCATTTAAATTTTTACCTAAAGTTGTGAATTCTAACATCATCAGTAGGGAAATTGTTGTTCCCTCTTTGTGTCCTAATACTAAGAATTCTTTGGAGAGATCCTTACATTCTCTGGATGTTGTAAGAGCTTTGAAATATTATGTTGAAGCTACTAAAGATTTCAGGAAGACTTCTAGTCTATTTGTTTTTTCTGGTCCTAGGAAATGTCAGAAAGCTTCTGCCATTTCCTTGGCATCCTGGTTAAAGCTTTTGATTCATCAGGCTTATTTGGAGTCGGGTCAGGCCCCGCCTCAGAGAATCACAGCTCATTCTATTGGATCAGTTTCCACTTTGTGGGCTTTTAAGAATGAAGCTTCAGTTGATCAGATTTGCTCTTGCTCTTCTTTGCATACATTTACTAAATTCTACCGTTTTGATGTTTTTTCCTCTTCGGAAGCAGTTTTTGGTAGAAAAGTTCTTCAGGCAGTTGTTTCAGTTTGATTCCTCTGCCTATGTTTTGTTTTTTTCTTTTCAATTATGAGAAACTTATTTTCTCTTGTAAGATGTATCGAGTCCACGGATTCATCCTTTACTTGTGGGACATTCTCCTTCCCAACAGGAAGTGGCAAAGAGAGCACACAGCAGAGCTGTCCATGTAGCTCCCCCTCTAGCTCCACCCCCCAGTCATTCTCTTTGCCGGCTCTAAGCAATCGGAAGGGTAAAGTGAATGTGGTGTTAGAATTGTAGTTTTTATTTTCTACAAGCAAGAGTTTGTTATTTTAAATGGTACCGGTGTGTACTATTTACTCTCTAGCAGAAAGGAGATGAAAATTTCTGCAGGGAGGAAGATGATTTTAGCATGTTGTAACTAAAATCCACTGCTGTTCCCACACAGGACTGAGGAGTACAAGAGAACTTCAGTTGGGGGGAACGGTTTGCAGGTTAGGCTGCAATAAGGTATGTTTAGTCATTTATTTCTAGATAAGACACTGATAATGCTAGAAAAGACTGTTAATATCCCCATGAGGGAAGGGTAAGCTGTATTCAGAGACTAAGTATGGAATTTCAAGCTTACATAACAGGGCTAGTTTATGCTGGTTGACACTACTTCAGGGCAAACAGTTTTTATTGAAAATATCGTTTTTTGAGACACTTTTCTTTCAGGGGTTGTTATCCACATGGCTATTACTAAAACACTTGGGAGTGTTTCTTTAGACCTCCCAAGCACCGGAGTGAGGTGGGAGGGGCCTAATTTCACGCCTCAGATGCGCAGTTATTTTGACTAGAAGTTCAGGCTGTTTCACATGGAGGGTCCTGCTGCAGTTTGAGGGCCTATAAGAAGCTTTTTCCCCACAAATCGGGTTCCTAAGGGCAGGTAGGGCCACAGCAGAGCTGTGGCAAGGTGCTGAAGTTTCTTTAACCGTTTTTTGGCTTACTGTCGATCCGGTTTGGGCATTAAGGGGTTAATCGTTTTTATTGCTAGTGGTGCAATCTTACTAATGCTTTAGGTACATACTGTAAAAATTTCGAAAAGTTTGCTGCATTTTTTCACTGTTTTGCAAAATTGTGTGCATTTTTTATCTCTTAAAGGCACAGTAACGTTTTTTTCAAAGTGTGTTTTTACTTGATTAAAGTGATTTCCAAGCCTGTTTGTATAACTACTAGTCTGTTAAACGTGTCTGACACCAAGGAAAATCCTTGTTCAATGTGTTTAGAAGCCATGGTGGAACCCCCTCTCAGAATGTGTCCCACTTGTACTGATATGTCTATACACTTTAAAGAACATATTGTTGCACTTAAAAATGTGGCCCAAGATGATTCTCAGACAGAAGGTAACGAGGTTAGCCCGTCAACCTCTCCCCAAGTGTCACAACCAGTTACGCCAGCTCAAGCGACGCCTAGCACCTCTATTGCGTTTAACTCTTTTACCTTGCAAGACTTGGCGGCAGTTATGAATAATACCCTCCCAGTGTTCTTATCTCAACTTCCCGTGTTACCTGCAAAGCGTGATAGCTCTGTTTTAAGAACAGATAATGAGCATTCTGACGCTTTAGTAGCCGTATCCGATATACCCTCACAACACTCTGTGGGGGCGAGGGATGTGCTGTCTGAGGGAGAAATTTCCGATTCAGGAAAGGTTTCTCCTCAAAAAGATTCAGATACGTTGGCTTTTAAATTTAAACTAGAACACCTCCGCTTATTGCTCAGGGAGGTATTAGTTACTCTGGATGACTGCGACCCTGTGGTGGTTCCCAGAGAAATTGTTGAAAATGGACAAGTACCTAGAAGTTCCTGTTTACACTGATGTGTTCCCGGTCCCTAAGAGGATTGCGGATATAGTAACTAGGGAGTGGGATAGACCAGGTATTCCCTTCGTTCCACCCTCCTGTTTTTAAGAAAATGTTCCCCATATCTAACCCCATGTGGGACTCGTGGCAGACGGTCCCTAAGGTGGAGGGGGCTGTTTCTTCACTTGCTAAACGCACAACTATACCAATTGAAGACAGTTGTGCTTTTAAAGACCCTATGGATAAAAAATTAGAGGGTTTACTTAAGAAAATTTTTGTTCAACAAGGTTTTCTTCTCCAACCTATTGCGTGCATTGTTCCTGTAACCACTGCAGCTGCTTTCTGGTTAGAGGCGCTGGAAGATGCGCTCCAGACGGAAACCTCATATGAGGACATTATGGACAGAATTAAGGCTCTTAAGCTGGCTAATTCTTTTATCACAGATGCCGCTTTCCAACTAGCTAAGTTAGCGGCAAAGAATTCAGGTTTCACCATTTTAGCGCGCAGGGCGCTATGGCTAAAGTCCTGGTCGGCTGATGTGTCGTCAAAATCCAAACTATTGAACATCCCTTTCAAAGGAAAGACCATCTTCGGGCCTGAATTGAAAGATGTTATTTCAGAAATCACTGGGGGGAAAGGGCCATGCTCTCCCCCAGGACAAGTCCTTCAAGACAAAGAACAAACAAAATAATTTTCATTCCTTTCGGAATTTCAGGAGCGGTCTCGCTTCATCCTCCCCTGCTGCAAAGCAAGAGGGTAACGCTTCACAACCCAGGGCAGCCTGGAAACCTTACCAGGGCTGGAACAAGGGTAAACAGGCCAAGAAGCCTGCAGCTGCCTCCAAGACAGCATGATGGGGTAGCCCCAGATCCGGGACCGGATCTAGTAGGGGGCAGACTCTCTCTCTTCGCTCAGGCCTGGGCAAGAGATGTACACGATCCCTGGGCCTTAGAGATTGTATCCCAGGGATATCTTCTAGAATTCAAGGACTCCCCTCCTAGGGGAAGGTTCCACATTTCTCGTCTGTCTTCAGACCAGACAAAGAAAGAGGCGTTCTTACGCTGTGTAGAAGACCTACATACAATGGGAGTGATCCACCCAGTTCCAATTGCGGAACAAGGGCTGGGTTTTTACTCAAACCTGTTTGTGGTTCCAAAGAAAGGAGGAACTTTCAGACCAATCCTGGATCTCAAAATTCTAAACAAATTCCCATCATTCAAGATGGAGACCATTCGGACAATCTTACCAATGATCCAGGAGGGTCAATATATGACCACCGTGGATTTAAAGGATGCGTATCTGCACATTCCTATCCACAAAGATCATCATCAGTTTCTCAGGTTCGCCTTTCTGGACAAGCATTACCAGTTTGTGGCTTTTCCTTTTGGGTTGGCCACTACTCCCAGAATTTTCACAAAGGTGCTAGGGTCCCTCCTGTCGGTTCTAAGACCGCGGGGCATAGCAGTGGCGCCTTATCTAGACGACATCTTAATTCAGGCGTCGACTTTCCAAAGAGCCAAGTCTCACACGGAAATCGTATTGGCCTTTCTGAGGTCTCACGGGTGGAAGGTGAACATCAAAAAGAGTTCTCCTAGGAACTCTGATAGACTCGGTAGATATAAAAAAAAAACGGAGGTCAGAAAGTTAAAACTCTTAACCACTTGCAGAGTCCTTCATTCCATTCTTCGGCCATCTGTAGCTCAGTACTTGGAGACAATCGGACTAATGGTAGCGACAATGGACATAGTCCCTTTTGCACGGATACACCTCAGACCACTGCAACTATGCATGCTCAAACAGTGGAATGGGGATTTTGCAGATTTGTCTCCTCAAATACAGCTGGACCAGAAGACCAGAGATTCTCTTCTCAGGTGGTTGTCTCAGGATCACCTGTCTCAGGGAATGTGTTTCCGCAGACCAGAGTGGATCATCGTAACGACAGACGCCAGTCTGTTGGGCTGGGGTGCAGTCTGGGACTCCCTGAAAGCTCAGGGCTTATGGTCTCGGGAAGAAGCTCTTCTCCCGATAAACATTCTGGAACTGAGGGCGATATTAAACGCGCTTCAGGCATGGCCTCAGCTAGCTGCGGCCAAATTCATCAGATTTCAGTCTGACAACATCACGACTGTAGCTTACGTCAATCATCAAGGGGGAACAAGGAGTTCCCTAGCAATGACGGAGGTAACCAAAATAATCAGGTGGGCGAAGGATCACTCCTGCCATCTCTCAGCAATTCACATCCCAGGAGTAGACAACTGGGAGGCGGATTTTCTAACTCGTCAGACTTTTCACCCGGGGGAGTGGGAACTCCACCCGGAGGTATTTGCCCAGCTGACTCAGCTATGGGGCACTCCAGAATTGGATCTGATGGCGTCCCGTCAGAACACCAAACTTCCTCTTTACGGGTCCAGGTCCCGGGATCCCCAGGCGGTGCTGATAGATGCTCTAGCAGCGCCTTGGTCCTTCAATCTGGCCTATGTTTTTCCACTGTTTCCTCTCCTCCCTCGTCTGGTTGCCAGAATCAAGCAGGATAGGGCTTCGGTGTTTCTGATAGCGCCTGCGTGGCCACGCAGGACCTGGTATGCAGACCTAGTGGACATGTCATCTGTCCCACCCTGGACACTACCAGTGAGGCAAGACCTTCTAATACAAGGTCCTTTCAAGCATCCAAATCTAATTTCTCTGCGTCTGACTGCTTGGAGATTGAACGCCTAATTCTATCAAAGCGTGGTTTCTCTGAGTCGGTTATTGATACCCTGATTCAGGCTAGAAAGCCTGAGACCAGGAAAATCTACCATAAGATTTGGCGAAAATATATTTTTTGGTGTGAATCCAAAGGTTACTCATGGAGTAAGATTAGGATTCCCAGGATATTGTCTTTTCTCAAAGAAGGATTGGAGAAAGGATTATCAACTAGTTCCTTAAAAGGACAGATATCTGCTTTGTCTATTCTTTTACACAAACGTCTGGCAGAGGTACCAGACGTTCAAACATTTAGTCAGGCTTTAGTCAGAATCAAGCCTGTTTATAGACTTGTGGCTCCGCCATGGAGTCTGAATTTAGTTCTTTCAGATCTGCAAGGGGTTCTGTTTGAACCTTTACATTCCATAGATATTAAGCTTTTATCTTGGAAAGTTTTGTTTTTGGTAGCTATCTCTTCTGCTCGAAGAGTATCAGAGTTATCTGCTTTACAGTGTGATTCACCTTACCTGGTTTTCCATGCAGATAAGGTAGTTTTGCGTACCAAACCCGGTTTTCTTCCTAAGGTTGTGTCTAATAAGAATATTAACCAGGAAATTGTTGTTCCTTCTCTGTGTCCTAATCCTTCTTCGAAGAAGGAACGTCTGTTACACAATCTTGATGTGGTTCCGGCTTTAAAGTTTTATTTACAAGCAACTAAGGATTTCAGACAAACACCTTCATTGTTTGTTATCTATTCTGGTAAGAGGAGAGGTCAGAAGGCGACTGCTACCTCTTTCCTTTTGGCTGAAAAGCATCATCCGTTTGGCCTATGAGACTGCTGGCCAGCAGCCTCCCGAAACAATTACTGCTCATTATACCAGAGCAGTGGCTTCCATATGGGCTTTTAAAAATGAGGCTTCTGTTGAACAGATTTGTAAGGCAGCGACTTGGTCTTCGCTGCATACTTTTTCCAAATTTTGCAAATTCAATACTTTTGCTTCTTCGGAGGCTATTTTTGGGAGAAAGGTTTTACAAGCAGTGGTGCCTTCCGTTTAAGGTACCTGTCTTGTTCCCTCCCTTCATCCGTGTCCTAAAGCTTTG